>NC_045693.1:439002-546436 GCF_003331165.1 Xiphophorus hellerii
TTTATTATTCCTGGGGCACAATTTGCTTGCAGTAGTTTCCAAATCCACATGAAACAATATTACTCACAAGAACAAAGCAAAAGAACAAAACACACACATATAAAACATTATATCAGTACTCCAAGAATTACACTAATCTAGAATTATTTAGAACTCAACTGGACTGAGAAGATCAACTTGTTAGGTGGTAGAAATTAGGTTACATTCTGTCATTCTGTAATACTGATCTGTAATGATTGAGTACACTCAGTGGTATACTGAGTGGATAAGAGCAGTAAAAACTGGAGGAAGGTCTGTTAAATTACAGATTAATTAAAATCTATTAGTAAACAAGAAATCATATAAACAAGAGAAAAGCTAATAATACATTTAAACAACAGAGTAGGACTATATAATTAAATGTATTATTATTATTAAAGCTAATAATTCATTTAAATCACAGAGTAGGACTATATAATTAAATGTATTATTAAAGCTAATAATACATTTAAACAACAGAGTACTATATAATACATTTTTTTTATTCAATACATCTGTTCTCTAACATGGGTACATCAAAAACGGGTGTTTTCTCCCCTTTTCCCCTCTTCATTTCTCCAATTAACGGTACTAATCTGTCTTTCTTTGTTTTTGCAGGTCAGTACATATCAATGAAATTCTTTAGGCAATTTACAGGGATACAAAATGATACATATTTTTAGAATCAAAACCAGACTTGAATAGGATTCAACATAGTCATTCAAGAACACATTCACATTCTGATAAAGGCAAGCTACTGGTTTATAGCCTCAGTTACAGACTCACTGTGCCCCAAAGATGTTGCGTCATCAGCCTTTCTGAGCAATGGCAGCAGTCAAGGTGGGTGAAGTGTCTTTCCCAAGGACACAATAAGAGAGGCAGATACAGTGGAAATCAAACTAGCAACCCCCCATGGTTCCAATATTGTTTCACCATTGTTCCAATATTGCTATCTAGAATATTAAGCATCTTTTCACTACATTAATTGTGCTGTGACATATTGAAATACATGTTATAATCAGAAACATTTTCAAAATATGTGTATGAGAGAGAAAGTCTTAGGTGTCCGAGATTAATTTCTGTGTAATAAAATAGGATCAATAATTTTTAATAAATAAATTGTGCTACTGACTCCTCTTGGTTAAAGTTATGGTGAAAGAGTCCCAACCACTGATGCAGAAAATATTTGGTGTGTAACAGACAGAAACAGAACATCTACATCCAAGAATAATTCTAATTTCCATGTGTCTGTTTTCTCAGAGACTCTTTAACCTAACACAGACAGATCGAGGAATCAGGAAATATTCTAAATCCAGCATAAAGAGGTTCAGTGAATGTGGTGTTGAAGGTGTGGATGTGGATCAGTGTGTCAGATGAGACTCTATAAAAGGACAAAATCCCAGCAGGATAGTCCACATACACTGCTACTCTGTTGGAGACATAGAAGGTGGAGAAGGGGGAGGAGGAAGAGGAGAAGAGGATGGGTGTTTTTTTGGCATTGTGCCACACAGAATAACCCTTATCAGAGCAGAACAGACTCCAGGACTGATGATTCCGTCCAAACCAACAAGCGTCACTGTATCCTCTAATTCTAATTCCTCTGTAGCTCACAGATATATCCACTTCTCCTCTCACCTCAACCTCCCAGTAACAACGACAGGTCAAGCCAGTTTGACAAAGCAGTTGAGGGACATCAAATCTGTCTGGATGGTCAGGATAAGACTGACGGTCCTTCACACGTGTAGCCTTCTTGTTGTTGTCAGACAATCTGAGCTCTCTGTTCACTGTGTTTAAGTCAATTGTGAGTTGACAAGAATCTGATGAAGAGAATAAAGAAAACCCAGTTACTGATAATTGACACATTTGAGACCTGAAGAATTTGAAAATGGTTGGTTGTGAGATGCTTTGTTGTTAATCATGAAATGACAAACACACTTACACTTCCTCAGACCTGGTGTTAACCACTGGACTCCGGCAGGGTCCACTCTGAAAAGGCGAGGGTTGAGGGGTCAGACCATCAGTCTCGTTCAGCAGCAAGCACAAACATTTTAAGGCACGATAAAAAAACCCTACTTTTTTATTTTACACTTAACTACAAAGAATTACAGAAGTTGAAATGAAAATGTAAAAAAAATCACATAATAAAAATAATTTTAAAGTAAAAAATAGATATAAAAACAAAGATTTACATAATACCTATTGAAATTACATATGACAGCATATGTGACTAAGATTATGTGGTAACTACCTAAAAGATTGTTTTTCCTAAGAGAGTAGCTTGGTTCAAAATCCAAAATGGGGAACCACCAAGTAATCATACAGTCTTGAGCCAAAAGCAACTGCTGCCAGTCTTTGAGTGCCAGTCAGACAGACAAACCACTCACAGAGCACTTATGTTGCTCATCCCTCCTGTTGCAAATGGGGAGAGGTGGTGGAACCGCAAAAAAGAGATAGATGTTGGTTTAAAAAAGTTAATTCCCAGGTGTGACCTTAAAACAAACATATGTGTTTTTACCACAATGTTTCAGATAATCATTTATGATTTTATCAATTATGGCAGGTCACATGTGGAAACTTATGAGTCAAAAAAATATTTATTTCCAGGAAAAGAAAGAGAAAAAGATAACAGAGCTTGCTTTTTATTTTTTCTCTTCTCTTCTACTAAATACTCTCTGTATCAGTTGTCTCCATACCTTAGAGTGTTTAATCTCCATTGTGAATCCTGCAGTCCAAACGACAACTGTTTCACTCCCAACTCTCCTAGACAATTGTAGCTGAGGTCCAACTCTTTCAGATGAGAATGATTCATGGTCAGAGCAAAGGCCAGATGAGAACAGCCTTCGTCTGTGATTAAACAGCCCGACAAGCTAAAAACAAAGAAAATTCATATCTTTTTTCAAAAAAGGTTCAGGCTGAATCAAATTTCTACAAAGTTAGGTTTTCCAAATAAAAACTAAGAAACAATTACAACTGATTAATAAATCCAATGTGGAATGATCCTGAAATCAGAAAATCTTGAACAATTTCTTCTTGATAATTAACAGCTTGTATAAAGATAGATACATTTAGCCCCTACAATTTTATAAACTGATTGTAATATGTTTATACACATGGCTTCATGTTACAATGTTTGTTTTCAAACATACAACAAGTATCAAAGAAACAATAAGTAAAAAAAAATAACACTTACAGGTGTTTATGAAAAAAGATAAAAGTCTAAAAGTTCTTGTATAACAGAAACCAATAAAGGAAATGTAGCCTGTTTATAGGGTCATTTTATAGGGACAAATTATTTTTAGAAATAATTTTCCTGACAGGGGTTACTTTATAGCATCTGCTAGAGGGAAGAAGATGAAAACACTATGAAGGCATAATGAATGGTACTCTGTGATCCAAGTACCTTTCCTGACCAGCATGGCACAGCTCAGCAGCAAGTGTTGAATTGAACCAGTAATTTTGTTGACAGAAATGTTTTGTTTTGTGTTTCATTGGATTCAAACTGTATTAGGAGATGTTGAGATATGGGAATTAATTCAATTAGTGTCTTATAAACCAATGTCAGTGCATTTTTATGAATCAAACACTTCTAGTTTTCTTAGCAGGTGGAGAATTTGATAACCCTTTTCATAAATGAGGGCCACATGCAGGGAGAAGAAGTCAATTATCCATTTCTATACTGAGGTATTTAAAGAATTCAACCAGCTCCACTGATACTGGATAACTAATTACTTAACAAGACACTCCAAAATTTTATCATTGTCTGTGCAACACAGCTTTTTTCTTTTGGGGATATTTTCAACACGAGTCCTGTACAAGAGTTTGGGCTGCCAAGTTGCTAACCACTTTCCCATGTCTGGTGCATTTAGAAATGGAATTTAAAAATCTGTAGTTTACCTGAGAATTTCTATTTGCAGTTTGGACTTTCCAATCCAGCTGAAAGTAGCTTCACTCCTGAATCTTGCAGGTTGTTGTTACTCAGATCCAGTTCTCTGAGACTGGATGACTGGGAGCTGAGAACTGAGGACAGAGCTTCACAACTTCTCTCTGACAGGTTGCAGCAACTCAGTCTGAAGCAGAGTATAAAAATATTTACTAATTTATTTTAAATCAATTCTCTTAGTTATTTGTACTGCATAGCCTCGGTTCCCAATTAATATCCTCTAAAGACACTTTGCAAAGAAATAATCTGATCAATGCAGTTATATAGGCACATTTAAGTCTTGTAGTGCAGCCAAGTTCAATTGTTCAAAACACATAAAAATTTTCCATCTCAGGAAACTTAGTTGATTCCATTGATTCCATTGCTGTAGAGTCAGCAGTCACTCCCTCAGATGGAGTATGAAGTGACAGTGGATAGTCGACCTCATCAAGTCAATCAAGTAAATAGCAGTAGGAACTCCTTTTGGTCACCTTAACTTGCTCTGCATGAGAGATCTCTGCAGAGTTTACAACTCAAAGCAACCACTTTTTCTGACTTACAGAATATTTACCATTTTGTCTTTTTATGATCAACTGTGTGTTATTATATTATTCTGGTTGATTTGAAATAGAGTACATGATTTTATGTGGATGTGATACATTACTAAATTGAAGGAATGCCATTTTCCTTTAACTGAATTTGGTATAGATTGTTTCCTTGCCTCTTCAATTGTACTAGTTTCTCTTGTAAACTATGTGCTGTCTTCATTATTTTATGCCATTGGATGTGATTTGACGTAGATATAAAAAACTGAATTTGGCTTGAAAGGAAATTCATTTCCATGTCCCTGATAATTACCTAAGGGTTTTTAGGCTGTGATTTGAACTCTCAAGTCCATGTAACAGAAGGTGCACTCCGGAATCCTTCAGATTGTTGTTACTCAGGTCCAGTTTTGTGACAGTAGTGGACTGGGACCTGAGAGCTGAGGACAAAGCTTGACAGCTTTTCTCTGAGAGGTTACATCCACACAACCTAAGGAGTCAATAATAAAAAAAAACTATAAATAAACATAATCAGTTCTATCAACAGCAAATAAAATACAGAATAAATACTTGACCAAGCATATTTGATTTGCTTGATATCCAAAACATACAAATGTATAAATTATTGTATAAAAGAAAAGTATTTACAGAGCTTTGTTGGAGGCTTTAACCACTGGCAGCAGCTTCAGAAAAACTTCCTCTGAAGCTGAGTATTTCTTCAGATCAAACACATCCAGATCTTCTCCTGATGACACTAAGATGAAACCCAGAGCTGACCACTGAGCAGGAGACAGTTTATCTGTGGAGAGACTTCCTGAACTCAGAGACTGTTGAATCTTCTCCACTAGAGAACGATCATTCATTTCATTCAGACAGTGAAACAGATTGATGCTTTTTTCTGCAGACACATTCTCACTGATCTTCTCCTTGATATACTGAACTGTTTCATGATTGGTCTGAGAGCTACTTCCTGTCTGTGTCATCAGACCTTGTAGGAGTCTCTGATTGGTCTGCAGTGAGAGTCCCAGGAGGAAGCGGAGGAAAAGATCCAGGTGTCCATTTGAACTCTGTAAGGCCCGGTCTACAGCTTTATGATGGAGAGATTTTAGTTTTGGCATTTGAAAAAAAGTATACCTCTTTGAGGATCTTTGTGCTTCTTCCATCAGGTTGACACCAGAGTTGGTGAAGGTCAGATGAACATGAAGAGCAGCCAGAAACTCCTGAACACTCAGATGAACAAAGCAGAACACCTTGTCCTGGTACAGCCCTCTCTCCTCTTTAAAGATCTGTGTGACACTCCTGAAGTACACTGAGGCTGCTCTGATATCGATGCCACACTCTGTCAGGTCTGATTCATAGAATATCATGTTTCCTTTCCGCAGCTGATCAAAAGCCAGTTTTCCCAGAGACTCAATCATCTTCCTGCTCTCTGGACTAAAGTGTGGATCTGTTTCAGCCCCTCCATCATACTTGACTGTCTTCAACTTTGGTCTGAACCACCAAGAAATGGATATACATCTCAGTCAGGGTGCTAGGAAGCTCTCCTCCCTCTCTAGCCTTTAACACATCTTCTAGAACTGTAGCAGTGATCCAGCAGAAGACTGGGATGTGGCACATGATGTGGAGGCTTCGTGATGTCTTCATGTGGGAGATGATCCTGCTGGCCTGCTGCTCATCTCTGAATCTCTTCCTGAAGTACTCCTCCTTCTGTGGGTCAGTGAACCCTCTGACCTCTGTTACCATGCCAACACACTCAGGTGGGATCTGATTGGCTGCTGCAGGTCGTGTGGTTATCCAGAGGAGAGCAGAGGGAAGCAGTTTGCCCCTGATGAGGTTCGTCAGCAGAACACCCACTGAGCTGGACTCTGTAGCATCAGTCAGGATCTCCTTGTTGTGGAAGTCCAGAGGAAGTCGACTCTCATCCAGGCCATCAAAGATGAACAGAACCTGAAAGTGCTCAAAGCTGCAGATTTCTTTGGTTTCGGTAAAGAAGTGATGAATCAGTTCCACCAAGCTGAACTTTTCTCTTTCAGCACATTCAGTTCTCTGAAAGTGAATGGAAATATGAACTGGATGTTCTGGTGGGCTTTGTCTTCAGCCCAGTCCAAAGTGAATTTTCTGTGTTAAGACTGTTTTCCCAATGCCAGCCACTCCCTTTGTCATCACTGTTCTGATTGGTTGATTGCTTCCAGGTGGAACGTTAAAGATGTCTTCTTGTCGGATTGTTGTTTCTGGTCTATGTGGTTTCCTGGATGCTGTTTCAATCTGTCTGACCTCATGTTCATCATTGACTCCTCCAGTCCCTCCCTCTGTGATGTAGAGCTCTGTGTAGATCTGGTTCAGAGGGTTGGACTTCTGCTTTAGTAATCCCCTCAAAGACAAACTGGAACTTCTTCTTCAGACCAGCTTTAATGTTCTCCTCATAGACTGTAGCAAAATGTTCTTAATTTAAAAAAACAGACAAAACAAAAACAATCAGTATCTTTAACCTAGAGACAATGATTTTATTCTTATTTAGATTTAGATTTTATTTGAAGAGATTTTGTTCTGTCTGATGTATGAATGTCTCATGTGTTCAGGAGATACAATCTTAGTAGATGTCTTACTGCATTGGAGATGGTCAGCCAGGTTATTCAGATTCATTATCCTCAAGAAATTCAGAGTCATTTTCATCAATGCCTCTCTGCTGTTCTTCCTCAGCTGTTCCTTCTCACCTTCCAACAACCCACGTATCTGACTCTCTGGGTATATTTTGGAAACTGGACTGAGAACCGTCTGGATCTTCTTCAGCTCATTTTTCACAAAAAATGACAATGTTGTCCTCCAGCAGCTGGAACAGAATAGTTTGTGATTTAAAAATAGTTTTGCTAATGATAGATAGGTGACCAAGAAAGTTCACAACTGTTATCTTGGACACCACTTACATACAACCTTGAGCTGTTGCAAACATTGCATGTAAAGTCATCAGTTCTACTAGTTGCTAAACTACAGACAATGCCCCAGTGTATTCATGAAAATATCTGATATTTTAATCATGCCTCACTCTTGGCTATGCTTTTAATGTTTGTCAATTGTTTTAGAAAAAAGATATTGGATTTGTTTTATGCAAATGTCAAGGATTCATATTTCTCCAAAATAAGACATCCTCTCTGAAAATCAAACCACATCTTTGTTTATCTATGCTCTTAATATACACCTCTTGCTTAGAGACAATTGGTAAATAAAATGCCTGTGAGAAAGTGGTGACATGAAGCTAACAAGGCCCTGCAGAAATGTTTTGAGGGTACAGACTGGATTGCTCTTTTCCAGCAACATGGAGAGGACATCAACGCCATGTCTGAGTATGTGATCAACTATATAAACTTCTGTGTGGACAACACAATTCCCACATGGTAATGACAAACTATGTATCACCAATGATCTGAGACCATAATAAGAGAGCTTTCTGGCAGGGAGACAGGGAATTATTGAAATCCATACAGAAGCAGCTCAACGCTCAACGTCAAGATTAGACGCAGCAAGCAAAAGTACATGAAGAAACTACAGAACAAACTACAAAGGAATAATTTTAGAGAGATGTGGTCAGAGATTAAAAAGATCACAGGGTTCAAGTAAAGGAGAATTGGATAGGTGGAAGTCTGGATAGATTCTGGACAGATTCAGTTCATTAACAAGCTTATTAACCTTCTCTTCTCCGCCCGATCAGAGATCCCACCCTCCTTTGTCCCATCAAACTTGAGATGTTTTATTTTCCACTTTAGTTATGAGGTCTTCTGCTTCTACAAGTTGGTCTTCAACCAATTTAGGAGATGTTGCTGCTCTCTTTGCCTCCACCTCCCATGTGTCTGTCTCTAGAGGTCAAGTGAAGAGGCAGCTGGAGAAATTGAACCAGACAAGGCTGAAGGTACAGATAGAGTCAGCCCAAGAGTCCTGAAGGCCTGTGCAGGTGCAGAGCAGCTCTGTGGGATTCTGCAGCACCTCTTCAACCTTGCTTGGCCCAAGAGAAGGTTCTGTTATTGTGGAAGATATCCTGCCTTAACCTGGTACCAAAAAACCTCACCTGCCTTGTGATTTGAATGTGACCAGAACAAAGCAATTGTTCCTTCCTTCAAGCTTTGCAGCAAGATGCTGCATATCTTCTGTGAGTCTGTTGTTGAGAGTGTTAATTCTTCTGCTGTCAATTGTTTTATTCTTGGGAGTACTGATGAACCTCTGAAGATTATGGTGCAAAGAAGGATTTTATGTAAACTCAAGAAGATTATTGGAAGCCTTTGGCATTCTCTTTATGAGACTGTCATGAAAAGCAGCTTCTTCAGTTGGAGGCTTCTTTTTTCATATTAGACTCATAATATAATAACATTTTTGAATATATGAAAATTTTTGAATGTTCATACAGAAAAAGGAAAACAACAATCACAAGAACAAGACAAAATTTGTACAGCACCGATACAAAACAGGCAAGAGTACTTTATTCTAACTATTTAAGCTACTTACAATATCTCAAGTATCTTAAATACTTAAGCTACTTAAGTAGCTCAAGTAATTTAAAATTGTAAATTATTTTTGTAAATAAGATTTACAACTCATAGCCAGCACAGATCACTTCTCTTTGCCTGGCGCAACTCCTGCATGCAGCTTTTTAGCACATCATCTGGTTCAAACCTGCTACAATTTTGATTTCTGATGGGTTATTATCACTTGCCTTGTTGGATGCAGCTATATCTTAATTATCCTGCTAACTGTGACCAAAATATCAAGAAACTATTTAATCTGTCCTTTGAATGCTAAATATGAATGTTTTTAAAAATGTAAATTTGCATTTTAGGAAAACTGTATTCCAATGTCCTTGCTCACCAAGTAAGTATTTGTCTCATTTAGAGAGACTCAACATATCACATTGAGAGCAAATGATCTTCCGGTGCACAAAATTGCTTTAAAAGTGCTAGTAAGTGTTGTCTGACATTTGGGCCATTTTCACTTGTCATTTATTGATTCACCTGCAATTAATGTGTATGGGTCATTAAGACGTATCTCATTCCCTAATGTCAATTTGGTAGCATAACTTATTTTGACATGCTGTGATAAAGAGTTACAGTAAGCTGACAACATGCTAGCTCATGTCAAACAGCAAGATAAATGCAGGTAATCATAGTAATCAGTGAGTGTTTAAAGGCCTGCCCTGCTCTTTCTGCAGTCAAGTTGTGCATGTATCCGCTGTGTTTACAAACCAATACTCCCTCTATACATCATACCGGTTGACATTATTGGACTTTTAATTTTGAGACAATCAAGAACTTGTTTCCATTTTTTAAAAAGGGGAATAAGTGTTTCCCATTCAGACAATATCTCAGTTCTTTTAATACAATAACTTCAGAAATTAAGTTTGAATTTCTGGATCGAAGGGGCACCGCAACCAACCCATTTAAGCACTATATAGTTTCTAGCCAACATCAGTAGGAATTGTATAATCTCTTTGTGGCAGGTGGCTGGGTATGAGTCCAAGGAGACACAGAACTGAGGGAAGGGTTTGCCCTGTAGCAGAGCTATTTTTCTACATTCTGCCTGCCAAAATGCCTCTATATTTCACACTCACATAAGTAATGAAATCCAGTCCCTGTGGCTAACGTACATTTGGGACAGTTTCAAGAACTTCCCAAACATGTATACTTGCTACATATATAAGGCATAGTCAAAATCTCTTTTAATGCTTCTGAATCGGTTTTAATTTTAAGTGTTGTGTTCCAGATTAATGTTAAATTCTTCCCTCTATCTTTCCGGTTGGAAGCTTCTTAAGATTCTATCTTATACACTTCTTAACAGGAGATCTTTCCTGCCAATAGCCATCACCATCTCTTTGAAGAACTTTGAACAATGTGACTTCCAACATTTAATTTCAATAAAGTACTTCTGATTTGAACTGAATCTGAATGGCGAATACCGTAAGTAGAACAAACAAAAAAGTAGATTTTGTACATTTACTGACCTTAAATATGGAGTCCAGCTGCATTTCATTGTGGGCAGCTTGACTTCTGGGATCATCAGAATAGTGATGATCCACTCTGTGAAAGAAGCAGGAGCAATTTATTAGTAAATAAATGTACTAATAAATTGATTTCCTAAAATAAATTTCTTAGATTTTAAATCTCCAAATATATGCAATAAAAGTAATTTTAAAAGTTCATAGCATCAAATAAACACAATACAATAAGATTTAATAAATAATTTAATAATTAATAAGAAGAGGAATATGAAATATAAAGGTGAATGCCCACATAGCACTGGCTTGAACAGTGACCATGGGTTGTGAGCATCATCTCATCAATATCTTCACTAATTTTCTCCACATATAATGCTAGAAAACATCCAATACACCCAATTCAGTACGAGAATAATCTATGAAAAAAATATCAAAGTTCACAATCACATGGTGGAATTAACTTGCTTTACTCAGTATTCAGAAACAACTCACCTTTCTGATGCTGAAGGTTGATTTTGTTTAAATTCAAACCAAAGATCCTTTGAAACATGGCTTTTAAAGGACACATTCTGGTATGTGTGCTCACTTTCAGCTGTAACATTCTTCATTCTAAGAAAAAAATTCTCTTAAATATTGCTAGCACTTTATTTCACTCAGATGAAGAGTTTTGACAAATTCTATTTGCAGAGACTGTCTGTATGCCTCTAAAGCTATTGGCAAACCCTGTTTGCAGCAACGTTAATCTGAATTATTTTTTTATAGCAAATTAAAAATAACAAAGATAGACCAGCGTGCTTTACAGTGAAATCATGCAAAACAGTAAAACAGTAAAAGGGATAAAACAAAAAGGCAATGGTAAGTCAACAAACAAAACACTTGTTAACACTGCAGACATTGCACAGCACACCCTGTGGTAGAACCAATTGACCACCCATGCTGGAGCTCAGCTTGGGCTGGTCTTTGCTAGCCCAAGCAGTGCCTGCTGATTTGTGACGTTAAATTTGGAAGGTTTTTGAAACAGCTTATTTTCCAGACACCAAAACACATTAATTTATTCCCCAAAACAGTTGGATGGTGTTTAAATGAAGGTACAAAAATAGGTAAATTGTAGATTTTGTGTAATAGGTCCCCTCTGATATTTTTTTTTAAAACCAAATTTCAAAATACATGGATTTTATCAACTATAATCAGTGTAGCTCTTTATATGCCCTTCCCTTTATATATTTTACATGTATAAAATAAGTTTAATAAGAAACAAAAGTTTTTACACTAATCATTTGTTATCATGGATGCTTTTTTGTGTCAGTATAAGCACCTGGAAAAGAGCAGGAAATGTGTTGGGAGTTTGTTGTATAATTTCAACAATTTCTTAGAGGCAAGTGAAGGTTATGGAAGCCAGCATTTCACAGAATGACAAACTGTTCCTATGAACGTTTACTGCATTATTTCAGAAAATATATTTAACACACTCTGCACTGCATGAAAATAGCAGTAGATGAAAAAGATCTAAACTGACCTTTCAAAAACGGTGGAACTGACTCAGTTTACACAGTTACAGATTAGAATCACTTCACCTTCCTGCAGCTAGATGTCAGTTTTGATTTAAAGATTTAACAAAATATATATTAAAAATTATTTTCTTGTCTTTTAAAAATCATATAGAATATCCAAGCAAAAAAAAAAAGAAAACTGTAAATTATCATATTAATATTTTTCAATTTAATTATAACATAGGGTATTATACTTTAACATATAGAACTATATTTACAACAGATAAATGATCATTTGTTTCATCTGCAGAGGAAACACATCTTTCATTTGCACATCAACTCTGATCTTCATTGACAAGTTTTGCAGGAAAAAGATTAGCTGTCGCTGAAACATCATTTTAATGTCAAAGAGCTAAAAAATATGTTCTTTTACTCAGAGATGGCTGGGTATGTTGATCTGGATCAGTCTTCTGTTCTTGGTTTTACAAACTGTCTAAAACACACCAGCTCATTAATAAACCTTCTGTCATCCTCCGTTTTTTGTACATTGTCCGTATTTAATTCCTGGGCCCTTTAGAATAGTTACTTTCTCATCTGGCTCTGCACTCACAGAGTCAAGCCAAAGAGTTGCTAGCTTTTTGTGGCTGTGTGTGACTACATCAGACTTGTATTATTGGGAAAAGGAAAATTAAAGGGGTTTTATATAGTAGATAAAATTATTGTTAGACATCAATGGCTTATAGGTAACTTTGAAGTAGGTTTGTTAAAATAATTTCTATCTCTATTAATATTTTAGTTCTACTTAAAATAGATATATTTCTAACCTTAGAGCTCACCTTTCTGAGGAGGGTCCAGAAGATTCAAAGTCAATATGAAAATCATAAGAGCTCTCGCTCACAACTGACATGAGGTCAGGCTGTGGTTCAAGTTCAGGTTGAAGTTGGAATTTCTGATGGGTCCTGAAAATAGAAATATTATTATAACCCATTTTATAAGATTCTGTTTACACAACAGCCATTGGATGAGAGTCCAATATGGACAGTGAATAGAATGAAAAAGGGGACCTAATAATTGTCTTCAACAATACCGGGGCTTTGAGATGCGTTGCGACTCGCGGTGACAGTCGCAGTAACATGTCTTATATCAGGATGTCTGATATAAAGACAGAAAATCTTTCTATCTGTCAGTGGGACCGACTCAAACTGCCTGTAGCGAAATGGGCATTTGGGAGAATGATTAAGTTAAAGTCAGAAGTTTTTTCTGCAGCCGAAGCATTTCTGTGTTTAGGGGCAAGGCAGGTTTTGTCCTGCTATTGCGAGGACAATTATGGAAATATAAATAGAAACAGTTTTTCTAACGTCAACATCAGACCTACGTTTTTATTCACAAACCAGTGTATGAAAAAATATTCTTGCCCATGATTTGATCGTTAGAGGCACAGATCCGCCCCCCTCCTCCTCACCATGGACCCGGAGTCTGAACAACATGGAGGCAGAGAAACTGAGAGTAATTAGACTGAGGGCAGCCAGACTAGTTTATTTTGCTAAATTATTATATTTAGCTAAATATTATTGCTGAGAGGCACAAGCAGGCTTTCTGACAGATTAAAATAAATAATACAGATTAAAATAAATACATTTTTGGAAAAACAAAAAAACCTCAAAAAGGGCACTAGGGGCAACAAGGATAAAAGGGGCAGGTGCAGCCCCCCCCCCGCACATGCCTGACCACAGGGAAAAAGAACTATTGAATGAAGGAAAAAAAAAAAAAAAATATATATATATATATATATATATATATATATATATATATGTTCTTTTTTTTTTCAAATTAATGGCTCAAAGTGAAACCACAGGGAAAATGAACTATTGAATGAAATCTAATTTCTATCATAATTTTATTGTTGTTTCCATCTCAGTTGAAATAAACATTCCTCTACATACTCTGCAACAGTGACCCAATCAGAGTAAGATAAGTTCAGGCCAAATATTTCACTTTAACAAGAGAAAAGTGTTTGATGAAGGCGTCTAATCAATGAGGCCCAAAATCAACAAGACCAGAGCTGTTAAACATGAGATAGAAGCATCCAGGACACCTCCAAGAACATCTGTTCTTTCCACCTGGTCAGAATAAAAACATTTCAGGCTGACTCAGTGCTCATAGTTGCAGGAGTTAGATACAGCTCACCTCTCTGGTGGTGGAGGTTGATCTGATTTAAAATCCCACCACATATCCTTTGACTCATGGCTTTTGAAGGACAGGTCCCTAAATTCATGCTTGTTTTTAAGTGTGACTTTCTCCCTCCTAAGAAAAGAAATATAAATGTTAAAAAAACAGAAAACTTTTATAGTGGACAGGGCTTATCGGTTTAAGAAGCTATGATTAAAACTGCTAAAACATAATTCGTTAGTGTTGCTGTTAAGTGGATGTAAGTTCTTGTTAAACAGAGAGATGGGACAACCTCACCTCTGACCTTTGCTCTGGCTCTCATCTTCACCACACAGAGTGGTTTTAGAGGGAGGGACTCCCTCCTCTCTGTCCTCACACTGATCCATGCTGCTGAATTCACATCAGCTCACACACACTTTCTCCCTTCACCTGCAGAGGAAACACAAAACAATTATCTGCACATCATCTCTGATCATCCTTTATTTAATGAGATGGAAACAGATCAGCAGCTCCTCATTTTCCTATCAACGACCTTGAAAAGCTCTCCCAGACAGCTGAGATCTTTTTCTGGGTCAGTTTTCTCTGCTTTGATGTGCAAACTGTGCTTTGTGAGGTGGAAACTCAGCTTGGAGACTGCAGCTCCAAGGAGGAGCTTTGGGAAAATGGGCTGCACAATTATATAAGATCATGAATAAACATTCTCAGAAAATATTTCCTATTCCACCATTAAATGGGCTGCTCTTCCCTCTGTTATTCTTTCTTTGTGCTTTTGCTCCTGGTCCTCCTTTTTCCATGTGCTCTTCCTTACTTGTGTATTACCTTCATTCCTTAGATCTTTCCTTGCTTGTCTCATATTTACTTTCCTTTCTTTCATCCTTCTGGCATTACTTTCTCTGTATTTCCCACACCATGGTTGAATCTGGATCCCTAGAGATTCCTGATGCATTTTGTTTTGAAGATTTAAGCTAAATTTAAAGGGCTGGAAATCCAGGACTGTTGACTGCAAAAAAAACTTTGGAATTGTTCTTGAAAAAGATCCAGGAACCTGGCGAACATGCTGGTCAGTGACCCAGTTTGTGTGAAATCTTCTGATCCAGATTAAAAAATGAAGGTATTTGATTCCACTGATGCAATGACCAACTTCTTCTGTTTTTAACCATGACTGAATACATGGGACTTTGGAATGAGTGACCTATTGAGTTGTAATTTGTCTAGTCATACACAAACCGATTAGTTTTTGGGTCATGATAAACTCCGACCTACACACTGCCATATAAATATACTTTTACACAGTGAACAGCACCCTGTTGTGAAGCCAAAACCAGAAGGAATGGAGCAACAGTGAAATCCAGGGATAATTGAGCCTGTGAGCAGCAGGAGAAATACATCATGAGTTTGAAAATATTGGAGGCAGAAAGTGAAGCAACTGAAGCAGGATCATAAAAGATCAAAGGTCACAATAATCACAGTGGATCAGATGAGAAGAGCAATAATGGTGGATTTTACTGAACTTGGTTCTGAAGAGACAGCAACTTTTAATCACACAGCCCAATAAACAGAGTGAATTTAAGATGAAAATATTATCATCAAGTTATTTCTTAAAGTCTTTATTTAGGAAATATAACTCTTAACTCTAATAATTGTCAACACCTAATGGGTTGACACTGTAGAACAGTACAATGATCACTTTTGGGATGAAATAAACCTATAAATCTGATTACTGCAAATAATTGTTGTTTTATTGATGGAATCTTTAGATCCAATATGAGTCTTTTGTGCTTTATGATGTAAATCACTTTGAACTGTCTTGTTGCTGAAATGTGCAAAGAAACTTGACTTTTAGATTATCTGTCTTTTTTCATGAATTCCAGTCTTAAATGTTTAATATGCAAAAGTTTAAAGTTTTATATTTTCTGATCTGATTCAACACACCTTCAGGTATTCAGCTGTTATTTTAATCTGCTCTCTGAACAGTTGATATTTTACAGCTGCTATAAACAGCAAGGAGGAGGCATATATGACAGAGAAACACCACAAGTTCTGCTTTTATCACTCTCTACATTTATCAAATGGGCCTTCATTCTTAAAGGGACAGAAATACATTTTAAAATGATCCAGAAGGTTTAACTGGTGGCAGAATCTTAAAGAGACGGTTCAGGTTTCAAGTGGATTTTTGTATCTATACAAATCAATAGCAAAACCTGCCCACAGTTCTGCTTTTAAGCTCTGAGATATTTAGGTTTTAGTCAAATCATTTTGGAACTGGTTGGGTCCACAGAGTTCTAACGATCTAAATATAAAAACCAACTGTTTATCATGTTGTTTAATTCCAGTTCATCATCAATCTTATAATCCTGTAATTCAGTCTTGAAACTGTAGAGATGAAACTTTGTGCTGAAATCATTAGTGAACATGTTCTCCAAATGGATAGGTGAAACAAACAGGAAAGTTCCTCAAGACAAATAGGAAACAAAACAAACTTACAGTTTGTTGAAATGGTCCAAAGAAGAGTTGAAGAAGAACATCTGAACAACAGACTTAGACACAGGTGATCTGCTTGAAAGGAGGTGGAGTTCCACCCATGATGGAGGTGGGACAGTTAGGCAGCAACAGGAACAGAAGTGGAGTTCCTGGAAACTTCAAGGTTCAAAGTTTTTTTTTCCTGATCCTCAAGAAGCCATTTGGTTTCCAGCTTCAAGTCAGACATCAGAACAAAAAACAACACACACACTAAACAGCAGCTCTATTTCTTGGTTTTCCTATAAAAACCTTAGAGAGCAGCAGGATTCAATGTGTTCTCCAGAGTCACAGTGTGTCTCTGTGCACTGAGGAATCCAGTCATCTTCACCCTGCAGCTGATTCTGGTGGTCAACAGGAACTGAGGTGTACCTGCAGCTCATTGTGCCAATGGAGTTAATGTTTAAACTAAAGAATGAAGTTTAAGTCCAGATCAAATAAATCATCTGACAAGAAATGGAAATAAAACCTCCAGGTTGCCTTTAATCAACTTTTTGTTTGAATTGATTGTGTCTCTTTATTTTATAGCTTTGAATCATCCTCATGTTTTTGTTTAAGACTCATTCACATGAAACCAGACCTCTTGCAATGCTTGCTCTTGTGTATATTGAATATATTAAACATCTGTCAGGAATCAAAAGTTTGCTTTACTGACTTAAAAAGAAAGGATGAGAGCTCTCATGTCACAGTCCCCCTTGACCATATGTTGTGAACACTCAGTTGTGTGATGGCTAAAGGAGTTGAAAACATCCTAGATGTAGATCTGTTTAGAAAACAAAAATGTGTCTTTTAAACATTTTTTGAAACCTATCCTCCCTTGGTATTCCTGGCATACCTCATACCTGTGGCCCACATGTGCCAGGGCATTTTTTTGCTCAACAGAAAGAATGTCTTCAAATAGTATTTTAATTACATGTGTGACTTTATTAAACCAGTTTCACAACCATGGGGAAAACCACATTAATTCCCCCATCAATAGTACTTTTTACTAATGATAAATTTTATTAGTTAACTTCAAAATAGCCTGAAAGTCATCCTGAACCATTTTCTTTGTATAGCTTCTGGTTTGGTGAGATATGTGTTTAGCAAGAAAGAAAAAAAACTGTTATTCAGTCTGTCACTTTGGAAGTAAAGAATCTCTTCTTGGCTCTTTTGTCATGTTCACCATGGTTTTTCTTGACTTGGAAATCTATCAAGTTGGAAATCTATTACTGTAATTTTGGACATTTTTTGAAGTCAATGTAAAAAAATGTTTTAATGAAATAACTATTAGTCTTGCTGAAATTATTGAATTGTTGAACATAATAGAATGAGAAGCAAATTATTCAAATCCAGAAGAAAATCTGTTTATTGCTTAAAAACACAAGTATAACTGAAGCAAATATACAAAAGGAAGATTTAACATTTGAATTCAAGACATGTTTAGAAAAAAATAAACAGATAACATAACATTTAAATAAAATGTGACTCATGAATGAATGGATAAAACCAAGAGATTATCAACATTCTGATAATCTGTGTGAAATATTTACTGGATTTGGACAAAAATTATGTGGATTCTGGAATAATCCCAATTTAGGACTGGAAGAGGAAGACATTTCCAAGAAATCATTTAGAAGAGTTTCAACAAGAAACGGATTGAATTCATGAACCTAAAAATGTGTTTCTGAGTAAAAGACACAGACATGAACTATCCATTAAGCAGTGAGAGTTTCTCTGACAGGAGGAGACTCAACTCAGCACAGACACACAGAGGAACCAGAAAACCAAACTCTAAATCCAGGAAGTAGAGGTTCAGTGAATGTGGTGTTGAAGGTGTGGAGGTGGATCAGTGAGTCAGAGGAGATGGTGTAGAAGGACAAAATGCCAGCAGGACAGTCCACATACACTGCTACTCTGTTAGAGACAGAGGAGGAGGAGGATATGGGTGCTTTTATGTTATTGTGCCACACAGAGTAACCATGATGATCAGAGCATCTCAGACTCCAGGACTTATCATTTCCTCCAAACATACAGTCTTCACTGCATCCCCTCCTCTTGATTCCTCTGTAACTCACTGATAAATAAACAACCCCTCTCCACTCGACCTCCCAGTAACAGCGACCAGTCAGACCAGTTTCACAGAGCAGCTGAGGATGCCTGTAATCAAATCTGTCTGGATTATCAGGATATGACTGAAGCTCCTCCACATGTGTCACCTTCCTGTTATCTTTAGACAGTTGGAGATTTCTGTTCATTGTGTTTGTGTCAACAGTGAGTTGACAGGAATCTGATAGAGAGAACATACACAATCCAGATGCAGTTATTGATTATTTATTGACACTTTTAATGATGGATCAATGTGAGCTGCTTTGTTGTCATGAATCAGATGAAAAACACACTTACATTTCCTCAGACCTGGTGTCAACCATCGGACTCCAGCAGGTTCCACCCTGAAAGGAGGAGAGGGGTCAGACCATCATTCTCTTTCAGCAGCAAACATGGACATTACATGTCTCTCAGACACACATTGTTCTCTACTGAGAGTAGTGATGGCCAAATGAAGCCTCATGAAGCAATGAAGCCTCCTAGCCCATTGCTTTGCTCAAAGGTTCATTACTCGGTGGTTCATTCATTTCTCACAGGACACACAACCATGCACACATACACTAGAGACCAATTAATCTGAGAGGCATGCACAGGGAGAACATACAAACTCCATGCAGAAAGACCCTGGGCCGGGAATTGAACCAAGAACCTTCTTGCTGCAAGGTAACAGCTCTACCAACTGCACCACTGTGCAGTCCTCAGATAGACATACTTAAAAATTTTTGTAAATGGTATTAAAGATAATCCATTTGAGAACTCGGCCAGATCACAGACTTGATTGGCAACGGGTGTTACATCCAGATCAGGAATTGGAAAAATATGTATATTTTTTCTGAATAAAAATGGGAATCATAACAGTATATACCATCTTGTGGTGGTACAGAGTCAGACTGTCTCAAAACAACTCGTGCGACACTGCAGCAGTGCCTGCCATAAAGCGGACCAAAGCACAGCATCAGCTTGAAATGGGAGCATTGTTGCCAACTTAGCAATGTTGTTGCTGTATTTAGTGACTTTTCAGACTTGTGCATCAAAAGTTGCTGGAGCATATTTTTGTCCAGCAATATTGTCACAAAGTTTTTGTCAAACTCATGTTTAGTAACAGGAGAGTTAATTAAATCCTATTTAACCAATCTTTTTTAGTTATTAAAATTATTTGTAGCCAATCCTGGTATATGTTGACTATGAGTGGCTGTTTTCTTTTGTCATCAACTGATTTGACAATAGACATTTATTTTAGTGTATTCAGAGTGCAGTGCTTGTTGGGGCAGACAGTATTCCTTGAGATTTGATTTGCCTCCTGAGAAACTAAAATTCTTCAAAAGTTCTCTTTTTCTTGGATTCTTATAGGCTCTCTGACCTGATCCCTTATATTTTTACTCACCAGGCCAGAATTTTTCTCTTCCAGCAGCTTTACGTCTGTTTCTGCTGTGCAAGACTGATATATCTTTGCAGAACAAAGAAATAGTGGAAATTTCAAGAAGGTGAGAATTTTGGAGGTGAAGGGGTTAAGTCTTTTTATTTAAGAATCTTGTGAGCGATCATCTCGAAGTTTTCCCAGATGTCAGAGTTTTTCTTGTTGCTGGCTCCATTTAAATCAAGTTTATTTGTGTAGTACATTTCAGCAACATTGCAGTTTCAAAGTGCTTTACATAATAAAAAACACAAATATAAAGTCACAAAATATACCATAATCAACAAACAGGTAACAAACATTACATTTTGATGAGTGCAATCATCAAAATCTTTAATATACATGAACTATAAAAGGTTCCTTTTATTTCGGCCACTGCTGAAGACAAATACTCCTCTGATGCGCGATCAAATACAATAACCCATGCCATGTAGCAACACGGCTCATCACACTTTTATTTTGAAAACCGACTCGCAAAATGAAGCAGTCACGAGACCCATGCAATGCGAGGCATTGTTTGTTGCCAGTCACGTGGTTTTCAGCAAGACGACACAAGCATCGAAGTGGGGCTTCATCTGACACAGCCCCTTTTTATTTGGTACACACCTCGAAGCCTGGCTTCAGAAGGCCCATCAGTAGTTTTGAGCTTTTAGCCTTCTACTCATTCTGCCTGGACGTCGGACTTTTGTATATCTGACAATGTCATTAAAATCATAATTTTCTTCATTTCAACCTGGGTCCACAACGTCTTCCTCTCCACCTCTAACTGCACTTCTTGACAATGACCTTCTTCACTTCATCTTTATATTGTGTATATAAAAAGTTTCTTACACAATAAAACATTTATTTCAAACCCTTAAGCCTCACTACCTGGAGGTTTAAGGGTAGTGATAAACTGGTTTGCTTCTATTTTTGTCCAAACTGTGCAGTAACAGAATAAAGCTCCTAACTTTCATCTTGCCTAATGGCTTTAAAATTTCCTGCTGGTTTTATGCTAATTCTTTTTTAGTTTTGTTTCTTCCTACCCTTAATGAGGCCACTTAAAAAAACTACTGCTTCTATTGTCACTTTACATTTCTAAAACATGAATAGAACTCAGTTTTTCTTCCCACTGTTGCAACATTCAACAAGAGAATAGGCTATAGTTAAGAATAGTAGAAGCTCTGAGTTAGAATGTTTAAAACAGACTTTATTTAGTTTATAAATCTAAACACTCATTCACAAACCATCTCCATCATAAATCTGAAATGACCCCACAAAGTTTTCTCTAAATGTTCATAAGTACTGTAGACTCCTATGCTACTCCATACCTGAGAGTTTCCAGTCTCCAGTGTGGATCCTTCTGTCCAGCCGATAGCAGCTTCACTCCTGAGTCTCCTGGATGATTGTAGCTCAGGTCCAACTCTTTGAGATGGGAGGGGTTAAAGGTCAGAGCTGAGGCCAGAGAAGCACAACCTTCCTCTGAGATCAAGCAGCCTGACAATCTGCAGACACACAAATGAACATAAATGATCAACTATGAATAGCATTATGGATTTGTTCATTTTTAGTCGTGAAGGGCAGCTAAGAAACCAGAAGCATCGGTTATCAAAACAGCCAATGATAGAAAATACCAAAATACTTCTGATTTTAATTTAAATTATAAATTAAATATTAATATATATTTAATTTATGTATTAAAATGAATACATAAATTAAATATTGATTGTAGACACAGAGGAGCTTGATTTTTTTACGGATAATCTGTCTCATACTATACTGCGACAACAGTGACAGTTTTATGTAAAAAAACACATTTTTTATAAAAGTGAATGAAAACAGATTAGAAGCACGTGTACTAACCGAATCATCGACTCCTAATTAGAATGTTCAAAGCGAGAACAGAAACCATAAGGGGGGAGCAAATATTTCATTAACTGTTAAAGAGGTCTTTCTGGGGAAAATTTGACTCTTGAATATTGGGGAATTGAAGTAAAAGACCATAAAAGAACTTTGACAGTAACTTTATATAAAACTATGACTATAGTGACCTTTTATCTCTTATAAGTATTTTTTTTACAACTGTGGGACACTTCAATTGTGATATAAACCAAAATTTTGGCTTACATCACCATGTTAAACAGGCAACAGACAATTCAAGAATGCAACAATAAATTAATGAAGAAAAAATAAAATGTCATATCTGTGCCCATGGTAAAAGTATGTCAAACTTTGACCCCTCTTTTACAGAAATAACAGACAGGTACAATAGACAAAATTCTAGTTGACTGTGTTCCTGTCTAATGAGATATCAAACAAAAAGTCGTCATATTTGGGATTTACTTGAGAATTTCCAGGTTGCAGTTTGGACTCTCCAGTCCAGCAGATAAAAACTTCACTCCTGAATCCTGGAGGTTGTTGTTACTTAGGTCCAGTTCTCTGAGACTGGAGGACTGGGAGCTGAGAACTGAAGACAGAGCTCCAAGACTTCTCTCTGAGAGGTTACAATCACTCAGCCTGCAGGGGGAAACAAAATAATAAAATGACAGACATCTGAGAAATAAAGAAAACATGTACCATAATGCACATTTCCTTGTGTAGAATAATATAATTATATATAATTATATAATATAATTATATATAATATAATATTATATATTATATTATAGTTATAAACTAGTTCCTTGTCATCAATATTCAGATATATTTACAACAAACATTTAATTGTGTGTTTTGTTACAGAGCTTTGCTGGAGGCTTTGACCACTGGCAGCAGCCTCAGAAGATCCTCCTCTGAAGCAGAGTATTTCTTCAGATCAAACACATCCAGATCTTTTCCTGACGACAGTAAGATGAAGATCAGAGCTGACCACTGAGCAGGAGACAGTTTATCTGTTGAGAGACTTCCTGAACTCAGAGACTGTTGGATCTCCTCCACTAGAGAACGATCATTCAGTTCATTCAGACAGTGGAACAGATTGATGCTTTTCTCTGCAGACACATTCTCATTGATCTTTTTCTTGATGTACTGAACTGTTTCATGATTGGTCTGTGAGCTACTTCCTGTCGGTGTCAGCAGACCTTTAAGGAGTCTCTGATTGGTCTGCAGTGAGAGTCCCAGCAGAAAACGGAGGAACAAGTCCAGGTGTCCATTTGGACTCTTTAAGGCCTGGTCAATGGCATTCCGATAAAGATTTTGCCTTTTAGGTTGCTTTTTAAACAACGAAGATATCTTGAAGGCTTTGTGTCTATCAGACATGAGATTTACACTGAACTTGGTGAATGTCAGATGGACATGAAGAGCAGCCAGAAACTCCTGAACACTCAGATGGACGAAGCAGAACACCTTGTCCTGGTACAGCCCTCGCTCCTCTCTAAAGATCTGTGTGAACACTCCTGAGTACACTGAGGCTGCTCTGATATCGATGCCACACTCTGTCAGGTCTGATTCATAGAAGATCAGGTTTCCTTTCTGTAGCTGATCAAAAGCCAATTTTCCCAGAGACTCAATCATCTTCCTGCTCTCTGGACTCCAGTGTGGATCTGTTTCTGCTCCTTCATCATACTTGACTGTCTTCACTTTGGTCTGAACTACCAGGAAGTGGATGTACATCTCAGTCAGGGTGTTAGGCAGCTTTCCTCCCTCTCTGATCTCCATCACATCCTCCAGAACTGTAGCAGTGATCCAGCAGAAGACTGGGATGTGGCACATGATGTGGAGGCTTCGTGATGTCTTCATGTGGGAGATGATCCTGCTGGCCTCTTTTGTCTCTCTGAATCTCTTCCTGAAGTACTCCTCCTTTTGTGGGTCAGTGAACCCTCTGACCTCTGTTACCATGCCAACACACTCAGGTGGGATCTGATTGGCTGCTGCAGGTCGTGTGGTTATCCAGAGGAGAGCAGAGGGAAGCAGTTTGCCCCTGATGAGGTTCGTCAGCAGAACATCCACTGAGGTGGACTCTGTAGCATCAGTCAGGATCTCCTTGTTGTGGAAGTCCAGAGGAAGTCGACTCTCATCCAGGCCATCAAAGATGAACAGAACCTGAAAGTGCTCAAAGCTGCAGATTTCTTTGGTTTCGGTAAAGAAGTGATGAATCAGTTCCACCAAGCTGAACTTTTTCTCTTTCAGCACATTCAGCTCTCTGAAAGTGAATGGAAATATGAACTGGATGTTCTGGTGGGCTTTGTCTTCAGCCCAGTCCAGAGTGAACTTCTGTGTTAAGACTGTTTTCCCAATGCCAGCCACTCCCTTTGTCATCACTGTTCTGATTGGTTGATTTCTTCCTTGTGGGACTTTAAAGATCTCTTCTTGTCGGATTGTTGTTTCTAGTCTATGTGGTTTCCTGGATGCTGTTTCAATCTGCCGGACCTCATGTTCATCATTGACCTCTCCAGTCCCTCCCTCTGTGATGTAGAGCTCTGTGTAGATCTGGTTAAGAAGGGTTGGACTTCCTGCTTTAGCGATTCCCTCAAACACACACTGGAACTTCTTCTTCAGACCAGATTTAAGTTCGCGTTGACAAACTGCAGCAATATGTTCTAAATTAACACAAAAAACACGCGGATGGAAACAAAGTCATTTTATAAAGATTATTTGAATAATTAGTATCATCATTAGACATCAGTAATTGTTTTTGAAATATCCATCAGGTTAAATACTGTACTTATAGAAATACTCTTACTACTCTGAAGATGGTCAGCCAACTCCTCCTGCTTCATCCTCCTTAGGAACTTTAGGGTGATCTTCATCACTGCCTCTCTTGTATCCCATCTCTGGTCTTCATCTTCACCTTCCAACACCTGCTCATCATCTCTCTGACTCTCTGGGCATTCTGGATCATCTAGACTCAACATTTTCTGGATCTTCTTCAACTCGTTCTTCACAAAAGTGACAATGTTGTCCTCCAGCAGCTGGAACAGAACAATATATGACGGACACATTAGACCTAAAATTATGAAGCCAAACATCAGATTCATATTGGACAGACTGACAGTCTAATTATTCACATATTGCAGCATGGAGAAGATGGAACAGAGCCCATGGAAAAGTAGTTGTTGAACATGTGCAGACCATAAATATGGAGTCCACTTGTGTTTGGTGCTGCTGGGCAGATGGACCACTGGAACCCTCTGAGCTCTGCTGATCCACTCTGGGGAGCATTCATAAAAAATACGCTCAAAACTTTTCTGTCCACACAGAGACAAACTCATTAGGTCCCACCAAATAAAGGCAAAACAACTATTCATTGTCCACACAGAAAAAAACACTGAGATAGGATGGAGCGACATACACACTCCAGGATGGGTGAATACACCAGGAATTAACTTTAGCTTTAATAACATAAAGCTACATAATTTTTAATTTTTAATAGTTTAATCAGTAATACTTTTATAGCAAATTTATGTCATGAATTCATGAATTCTTGGTTAATGTTAAGTTGTCATAACAGACATTTTGAATAATGTCAACTTTGTATTAAAAGTGTCATGATTTACCAAATTTGACACTTTATGACAACAGTCATAAATTTTCATGAAGACTTATTCATGTTCATGACGGTGTCATGACAGTCTTATTCACAACCCGTCAAATAAAGTGTTACCCATTTTCCATTCCACATTTCACATGTTTAGGGGGAACACTCAACTCAAACTGTTTTACAGTTGGACATATAGGGGGAAAAGAGATGAACTCACATTAACACATGTTGGAGTAAAAACATTTCAGACTGACTCGGTTTACACAGCTACAGCAGCTACAGTTAGCTACAGTTAGCTACAGTTAGATTCAGCTCACCTGTCTGTTTTTAAAGGTTGGTCTGGTTTAAATTTAACAGGAAGATCCTTGGACCAGTCACTCTTAAAGGACACACAGCTGGGTTTAGGTTCAAGTCTCTGATGGATCCTGACTACTGACTCCATCATTATGTTTTGTTTAGTTTTCCAATGGTAAATTGTAAGTTAAACTATAGAGCCTTACTGACACATAGTGTCAGCAGAACTCGTCCAGCTGTACACATGCTATCGACTGTCCTTCAGGCATGTTTGTTCTTTGGACACTATTTGTCTGTAAGTTTATTTTATTAATTATCATTTCAGTATTGTGTAATATTTTATAAGAAATGTTTTATGTTTCCCAACAAAAATTTAAAGCTACATCGTTAGCTAATTGGTGATAATTGGGAGTCATTTGTTTGCAGTAGTCTAGTTGTTTTCTGCATTTTGTCTGTGGTTGATGTGTATTTTTGTGCATTGTTACAGTTTTACAAAAGAAAAAACAAACCAGAAAAGAGTTGCAAAATAAAACAAAAAAACAAAACAAAACAAAAAAACAAACAAAAAAAAACACTATCAAGGACTGGATTATTTTCAAGTGTTAGCTAGCTGTCTAGCTTTGTAAGAGCAACACATCATGAGGGCAGAATACTGACAGAAAAAAAATCTTCTCATTTAAAATCTTGAAATTGAAAGTGAAATTAAATTTTAATACTCAATAATTATTATATAATTTAATAATTGTATGTCCAACCAATGCTTGTAAATTAAGAAGCTGCTTCAAAAATAGAATCTAAAACACAGAGGTGGGGACTCGAGTCACATGACTTGGACTCGAGTCAGACTCGAGTCGTTAAAATCACGACTTGAGACTTGACTTGAAAAAATGCTCAAAGACTCGGACTTGACTTTGACTTTCATGCCATTGACTTGGGACTTGACTCGACTTGAAGCTGTTTACTTGAAAAGACTTGATATTTTTTACTCAAAGTCTTAAAATTTAAAACACATTATTTATAAAGTGGCGTCATTAATTAATGTCACTCATTCCGTATCAATATGCGCAGACCGTCACTATGTTTTTCCTCTCTCCTTATGTATGTGTGTGTACGTAGCTGCAGCACAACCAATCAAATTAACAGGATTTGGACGTTTAAAAAAACGCGGCAAAGCTGCAGAGCTCAGGGAACGAAATACGAAATAACCGCTAGAATATGCTTCCGCGAGTAATTTCTTTTGGCTACGTAGGTTATGAACTTTCGACTAAAAAACGAACTGCAACTTGTAAAACATGCAAGAAGAGAATATCGGATGGAGATGCCACGACGTCCAACTTTGTCCGGCATTTGAAGCTTCACAAAGATCGGTAGGTGGCACTTTTCTTTTGCTGTAAGATAGTTGACTTTAGCTAACTTCGTGTTAGCATGTGTACTCCGGGTTAAATTGGTGATGATTTACCATAAATCCGGTCCTTCAAATGCCTCCACAAATAATGTGCACCGTGTTAGCTCAGGAAGCCGGTGGATAGTGAGCGGGGCTCCGGAACAGAAAGCAGATTCTGGACCTGAACACAGGGAACAGAGTCTCTCTGTCCCATCATGATGATGAGCCGGGTCTAGTATCATCTAAGGATGGTTGGTGTATTTGAAGACATCTACGTTGGAAAATTATATTGACAATATATTGTTTACTGCAGTCAGTGCATTAAGTCAACTGTTTTTGACTTAATGCACTGACCGGCGTGACTGTCACATGTCGCACAGAACCCATTTCCAAGTAGTATAGCTTCGCTGGGAAAAAAAAAAAAAGACCAAATACAGTGACTGTCCCAAATAAATTTTGTGTTTAGAATATCTGTCCCATATTTACGGAGGACTGAAACTAACATACTTAGAAATAAAAGCAGAAAAATAAATGCACCAGACCTTCCTGAGTTTACTTGTGATAACTTCATTTATACTTATTTCATTTTTTGAAAACTATGATTGTTGTAGTGTTGATGTTTATTTATGAATAGAAGGAGTAAACTGAAGTCAAATGTAATTCATGAAAGGCGGTAATTTATTTTCTGACATCTGTTTACTTCTGACAGATTTGAAGAATACCAGATGAATAAGAGGATCACAAATGAACCTCAAATACATATTTTAAAAAGAACAAATGGTCTAATATTTGAATTTTATGTATAATTGCAAATTATATTAAAAAAAAAGAAAATAAAAACGACTCGAAATGACTTGAAATGAAAGGTTCCTGACTTGAGACTTGACTCGACTTTTGCCTGTCTTTACTTGAGACTTGACTCGGACTTGAGGACAGAGACTTGAGACTTACTTGAGACTTGCAACACAGTGACTTGGTCACACCTCTGCTAAAACATAAATTGAGCTGATTTGTTTTTAAAGTAAATTCTCAATTAATTTAGCTGACAACAATTTCCCTTTGTATCTTACTAAGGTTTATTTACATCTTGATAGAGAGCAATCTGCACTAAATGAAGATAATAGATTTCTGTGAAGGTGTCTGATGATAAAGGTAACCAGTACCAATAAAAACATCCCAATTAAAACAGCTCTGAGTTTCATAACTCAGCTCTGAGTCTGTCAGATATTTACAGACTTAAATATCTGTAAGTCTAGAGCAGACACTAACATAATCAATATAACCAAAAATATTCTCATTTTCAGATTTTGAAAGAAAGATCTGAAAAAAGAGAGCTAAATCCCAACACAATAAAAATAGTGTAAATTTTAAATATGAACTAAAAACAAACAAGAAAACAATATGTTGCATGTCAGACTTGAGGTTTGTGTCAAAGCTTTTAGCACTTAATGCTAAAAATGTGCAGATGTGTGAGAGTACAGTAGACCATACAATTATGTGAAAAGAACAAAGTAAATTAAAGCTGCAAGCAGCCTCGGGCGGCCCTCGCAGCAAGCGCCGCTCCGGCCTATTGGCCACCGCGGGGGTTCCGGCCACCGCAGAAGCTCTCGCGCGTTTTCCAGAGCCGCAGCCCGCTCCCCACCGCGGAAGCTCCGCCGCAGTTTCCAGCCTCGCCTCCCGCTAGCCGCCGCAGAAGCTGTCGCGCATTTTCCCCGCCCGTCCACCGGGCGACAGGCGTGAATGCGTTCGGCGGCGCTCCCCGACGACTGTCGAAAAATCTGGTGCAGATCGGTCGATGCGTCGAGGAGATACGGCCGATGTATTAACTTAGGGGGCGCAGTGGAGTCAAATTACATCTCAAACCCGTTGGGCTCTTTAGAGCAGAACAAAGGTCATACATATCCAGTTTGGCGTCAATCGGATGATCTATGCGTGAATAAGAGCCAAACGTATGCATATGGCGAGGGACTGATATTCGCCGTTTGGCCACGCCCACACGGTTCAGCCAGCAGCGAGCATTGACAGAGCTTATCATCCGAATCATCTTGATTAGGTCAAGAGAGCCATAAACGGAGCTTTCCAAGGAAAAAAACGGCACTTCCGGTTCCGAGGGGGCGGGGCTTAGATGACGTCATAATATGATGACATAGGGTCGTCAAGGATCCCACCAGGGTCACTCGTGCAAAGTTTGGTGCAGAAGCTATCGACCGTTCACAGTAAAATACAAGACTTCCTGTTGTCAGAGGGCGTGGCCTACGTGATGTCATCATTTGACCATTGGATATTATTCTACACCCCAGGATGATCAATAACTCAAACTTTGGTGTCTCTGTGAGTTTTTGTGTTAGAATTACAAATTATTTAATTTTTTCCTATTTAATTCAACATTGAACTGTCATTCCGTAGGGCAATGCTGCCCTCTGGTGTCGAATTACTGAAATTACTGAAATAGTTTCATTATTTCAGTAATTCGACACCAGAGGGCAGCATTGCCCTACACATGACAAAATAATCCCCTTTGTAATTGACTGTGTAACATATTACACAATCAATCACAGGGGATCTTTGAGCCTTGCTAACCCCCCTTCAACATGCTCCAAAACTCACCAATTTCATAACTTTAAATTAAACATGCCTTATGATCAGACTGACCAAGTTTGAAGTCGATCAATCGAAATCCCTAGGAGGAGTTCGATCAAATACGAAGGCTGTAAACGTCAAAATCGAGGTCAAATGAACTTCAATCTAAAATGGCCGACTTCCTGTTGGGTTTAGAGCATGGCTCTAAGAGACTTTTTTGTACGTCCTGACAAGATACACATGTGTACCAAGTTTCGTAATTCTAAGTCAAAGCATGTCTTGGGGCTGATTTTTTAAAATATCCTATGGGGCAATGTAGAAAAATTAGGCCACGCCCACCAAATATCGCTATGGATTCCTGTTCGGGGATGGATAAGGATCCATCCTAGTGAGTTTGGAGCAGCTCACCCCGAAACTGTGGAATTCAGGGCCAAACGAAATTCGATGGCGTTCGCAACGCCGCCACGCCCACCTGCTTCATCGCAGCCGGTCGGGGTTGGAATCCACAACACACCAACATGTCTTCTGTCTCTGGACACAGTTTCATGTTGATTAGGTCAAAGGGCTAAGATAGCGACCGTTCACAGTAGAACATGACACTTCCTGTTCTCAGGGGGCGTGGCCTACTTAAAAAAATAATTTCACCACAGGGTATTTTAGGACACCCGATGATGATCAATGACTGAACGGTTGGTCCCTCTATGTGTTTTTATATAGGAAATATAAGAGTTTCGTGTTTCATGGCGAGTAGGTGAACTTTGACCCCTGCTAACCCCCCTTCAGCAAGCTCATACAGTCACCAATTTGATAACTTTAAATCAGACATGCCTTATGATCAGACTGAACGAGTTTGAAGCCGATCAATCGAAATCCCTAGGAGGAGTTCGATCAAATGCAAAGGCTGTAAACGTCAAACTCGAGGTCCAAAATGGACCTTCAATACAAAATGGCCGACTTCCTGTTGGGTTTAGAGCATGGCTCCAAGAGACTTTTTTGTACGTCCTGACAAGATACACATGTGTACCAAGTTTTGTAATTCTAGGATAAAGCATGGCCTGGGGCTGTTCATTTAAAATACTCTAGGGGTCGCTATAGAAAAATTAGGCCACGCCCACCAAATATCGCTATGGATTCCTGTTCGGGGATGGATAAGGATCCATCCTAGTGAGTTTGGAGCAGCTCACCCCGAAACTGTGGAATTCAGAGCCAAACGAAATTCGATGGCGTTCGCAACGCCGCCACGCCCACCTGCTTCATCGCAGCCGGTCGGGGTTGGAATCCACAACACACCAACATGTCTTCTGTCTCTGGACACAGTTTCATGTTGATTAGGTCAAAGGGCTAAGATAGCGACCGTTCACAGTAAAACATTACACTTCCTGCTCTCAGGGGGCGTGGCCTACATAAAAAAAAAATTTCACTGCAGGGTATTTTAGGACACCTGATGTCGATCAATCACTGAAAGTTTGGTCCCTCTATGTGTTTTTGTATAGGAAATATAAGAGGTTTTTGTTTCATGGCGTGTAGGTGAACTTTGACCCCTGCTAACCCCCCTTCAACATGCTCCAAAACTCACCAATTTGATAACTTTAAATCAGACATGCCTTATGATCAGACTGACCGAGTTTGAAGCCGATCAATCGAAATCCCTAGGAGGAGTTCGATCAAATACGAAGGCTGTAAACGTCAAAATCGAGGTCCAAAATGGACCTTCAATACAAAATGGCCGACTTCCTGCGATACTTGCACTATGACATTACTTGTAAATTCTGAGCGTCTTAGTGAGCTCTACAACTGTACCGAATTTCAAGTCTCTACGTTGAAGTAAGTGAATAGCAATGGGTCTTTTGAAAATTGCTAGTTGCCGCCGTTGAGCAATTTTTTTTGCGATTTTTGCGTCGACCTTAAAATTCAAAATTTTTAAACCGCCTAGTCGCTTCCGCCAAGTTTGGTGAGTTTTTGAATATGATAAAGCCCCCAAAAAGGCGCACGAAGAGGGGGGCAGAATAATAATAATTAAAGCTGCGAGCAGCCTCGGGCGGCCCTCGCAGCAAGCGCCGCTCCGGCCTATTGGCCACCGCGGGGGTTCCAGCCACCGCAGAAGCTCTCGCACGATTTCCAGAGCCGCAGCCAACTCCCCACCGCAGAAGCTCTGCCGCAGTTTCCAGCACCGCCGCCCGCTAGCCACCGCAGAGGCTGTCGCGCATTTTCCACGCCCGTCCACCAGGCGACATGCGTGAATGCGTTCGGCAGCGCTCCCCGACCACTGTCAAAAAATCTGGTGCAGATCGGTCGATGTGTCGAGGAGATACAGCCGATGTATTAACTTAGGGGGCGCAGTGGAGTCAAATTACATCTCAAACCCGTTGGGCTCTTTAGAGCAGAACAAAGGTCATACATATCCAGTTTGGCGCCAATCGGATGATCCATGTGTGAATTAGAGCCAAACGTATGTATATGGCGAGGGACTGATATTCGCCATTTGGCCACGCCCACACGGTTCAGCCAGCAGTGAGCATTGACAGAGTTTATCATCCGAATCATCTTGATTAGGTCAAGAGAGCCATAAACAGAGCTTTCCAAGGAAAAAAACGGCACTTCCGGTTCCGAGGGGGCGGGGCTTAGATGACGTCATAATGTGATGACGTAGGATCGACGGGCAAGCCTCCAGGATCACTCAGGCCAAGTTTGATGCAGCTCGGTCAAAATATGTGGAATGTAGAGGCAAACGTATACGAACGGCGTTGCCGCCATTGAAAACTCTTGGCACTTTAAAGCAAGCGAGACCAACTTCCTATCTGTCATCCAACACAGAATCACCTTGATTAGGTCAAGAGAGCCATAGATGAAAATTTCCAAGGAAAAAAATAGCACTTCCTGTTCTGAGGGGGCGGGGCTTAGATGACGTCATAATCTGATGACATAGAATTTTCAGGTATCACACCAGCATCACTCAAGCCAAGTTTGGTGCAGCTCGGTCGAAACATGTGGAATCTAGAAGCAAACGTATGGCATCGGCGTTACAGGTCACTTCGCCATGCCGCCGCACCCAGCTGCTATCTCAAAGCCGGTCAGGGCTTGAATCCACAACACACCAACATGTCTTCTGTCTCTGGACACAGTTTCATGTTGATGAGGTCAAAGGGCTAAGATAGCGACCGTTCACAGTAAAACATGACATTTCCTGTTCTCAGGGGGCGTGGCCTAAGTGATGTCATCATTTCACCACAGGGTATTTTAGGACACCTATTGATGATCAATAACTGAAAGTTTGGTGTCTCTGTGAGTTTCTGTGCAGGATATATAAGAGTTTCGTGTTTCATGGCGAGTAGGTGAACTTTGACCCCTGGTAACCCCCCTTCAGCAATCTCAGACAGTCACCAATTTGATAACTTTAAATCAGACATGCCTTATGATCAGACTGACCGAGTTTGAAGCCGATCAATCGAAATCCCTAGGAGGAGTTCGATCAAATACGAATGCTGTGAACGTCAAAATCGAGGTCAAATGAAATTCAATCTAAAATGGCCGACTTCCTGTTGGGTTTAGAGCATGGCTCTAAGAGACTTTTTTGTACGTCCCGACAAGATACACATGTGTACCAAGTTTCGTAATTCTAGGTTTAAGCATGGCTTAGGGCTGTTCATTTAAAATACTCTAGGGGTCGCTATAGAGAAATTAGGCCACGCCCACCACATTTTGTTATGAATTCCTGTCGGTGGGTGGATAAGGATCCATCCTAGTGAGTTTGGAGCAGCTGGGCCCGAAATTGTGGAATTCAGAGCCAAACGTATGGCAACGGCGTTACAGGTCACTTCGCCACGCCGCCACGCCCACCTGCTATGTCAAAGCCGGTCGGGGTTGGAATCCACAACACACCAACATGTCTTCTGTCTCTGGACACAGTTTCATGTTGATTAGGTCAAAGGGCTAAGATAGCGACCGTTCACAGTAAAACATGACACTTCCTGTTCTCAGGGGGCGTGGCCTAAGTGATGTCATCATTTCACCATAGGGTATTGTAGGGCACCCGATGCCGATCAATCAATGAAAGTTTGGTCCCTCTATGTGTTTTTATATAGGAAATATAAGAGTTTCGTGTTTCATGGCGAGTAGGTGAACTTTGACCCCTGCTAACCCCCCTTCAACATGCTCCAAAACTCACCAATTTGATAACTTTAAATCAAACATGCCTTATGATCAGACTGACCGAGTTTGAAGTCGATCAATCGAAATCCCTAGGAGGAGTTCGATCAAATACGAAGGCTGTAAACGTCAAAATCGAGGTAAAAAATGGACGTTCAATACAAAATGGCCGACTTTCTGTGATAGTTGGCTTATAACATTAAATGTAAGTTCTGAGTCTTTTGGTGAGCTCTACAAGTGTACCAAATTTCATGTCTCTACGATGAAGTACGTTCATACCATTGTGTCAACAGAAAATTGCTAGTTGCCGCCGTTCAGCAATTTTTTTTGCGATTTTTGCGACGACCTTAAAATTCAAAATTTTTAAATTTTCTAGTTGCGACCGCCAAGTTTGGTGAGTTTTTGAATATGATAAAGCCCCCAAAAAGGCACACGAAGAGGTGGGAAGAATCGTAATAATAATTAAAGCTGCAAGCAGCCTCGGGCGGCCCTCGCAGCAAGCGCCGCTCCGGCCTATTGGCCACCGTGGGGGTTCCAGCCACCGCAGAAGCTCTCGCACGATTTCCAGAGCCGCAGCCAACTCCCCACCGCAGAAGCTCTGCCGCAGTTTCCAGCACCGCCGCCCGCTAGCCGCCGCAGAAGCTGTCGCGCATTTTCCATGCCCGTCCACCGGGCGACACGCGTGAATGCGTTCGGCGGCGCTCCCCGACGACTGTCAAAAAATCTGGTGCAGATCGGTCGATGCATCGAGGAGATACAGCCGATGTATTAACTTAGGGGGCGCAGTGGAGCCAAATTACATCTCAATCCCGTTGGGCTCTTTAGAGGTGAACAAAGGTCATACATATCCAGTTTGGAGCCAATCGGATGATCCATGCTTGAATTAGAGCCAAACGTATGAATATGGCGAGGGACTGATATTCGCCATTTGGCCACGCCCACACGGTTCAGCCAGCAGCGAGCAATGACAGAGCTCATCATCCGAATCATCTTGATTAGGTCAAGAGAGCCATAAACGGAGCTTTCCAAGGAAAAAAACGGCACTTCCGGTTCCGAGGGGGCGGGGCTTAGATGACGTCATAATGTGATGACGTAGGATCGACGGGCAAGCCTCCAGGATCACTCAGGCCAAGTTTGATGCAGCTCGGTCAAAATATGTGGAATGTAGAGGCAAACGTATACGAACGGCGTTGCCGCCATTGAAAACTCTTGGCACTTTAAAGCAAGCGAGACCAACTTCCTATCTGTCATCCAACACAGAATCACCTTGATTAGGTCAAGAGAGCCATAAAAAGAGCTTTCCAAGGAAAAAAACGGCACTTCCGGTTCCGAGGGGGCGGGGCTTAGATGACGTCATAATGTGATGACGTAGGATTGACGGGCAAGCCTCCAGGATCACTCAGGCCAAGTTTGATGCAGCTCGGTCAAAATATGTGGAATGTAGAGGCAAACGTATACGAACGGCGTTGCCGCCATTGAAAACTCTTGGCACTTTAAAGCAAGCGAGACCAACTTCCTATCTGTCATCCAACACAGAATCACCTTGATTAGGTCAAGAGAGCCATAAACAGAGCTTTCCAAGGAAAAAAACGGCACTTCCGGTTCCGAGGGGGCGGGGCTTAGATGACGTCATAATGTGATGACGTAGGATTGACGGGCAAGCCTCCAGGATCACTCAGGCCAAGTTTGATGCAGCTCGGTCAAAATATGTGGAATGTAGAGGCAAACGTATACGAACGGCGTTGCCGCCATTGAAAACTCTTGGCACTTTAAAGCAAGCGAGACCAACTTCCTATCTGTCATCCAACACAGAATCACCTTGATTAGGTCAAGAGAGCCATAGATGAAAGTTTCCAAGGAAAAAAATAGCACTTCCTGTTCTGAGGGGGCGGGGCTTAGATGACGTCATAATCTGATGACATAGAATTTTCAGACATCACACCAGCATCACTCAAGCCAAGTTTGGTGCAGCTCGGTCGAAACATGTGGAATCTAGAAGCAAACGTATGGCATCGGCGTTACAGGTCACTTCGCCACGCCGCCACACCCAGCTGCTTCATCGCAGCCGGTCAGGGCTTGGATCCACAACACACCAACATGTCTTCGGTCTCTGGACACAGTTTCATGTTGATTAGGTCAAAGGGCTAAGATAGCGACCGTTCACAGTAAAACATGACACTTCCTGTTCTCAGGGGGCGTGGCCTAAGTGATGTCATCATTTGACCATTGGATATTATTGGACACTCGATTATGATCAATCACTGAACGTTTGGTGTCTCTGTGAGTTTTTGTGTTAGAATTACAAATTATTTAATTTTTTCCTCCATTACAACATTGAACTGTCATTCCGTAGGGCAATGCTGCCCTCTGGTGTCGAATTACTGAAATAATGAAACTATTTCAGTGGGCAGCAGAGGGCAGCATTGCCCTACAAACAACGAACATGGACTGTTTATTATGTAATTACACAGAAGATCTCTCTAATTCATTCTGAGGGGGCGGGGCTTAGATGACGTCATAATATGATGACATAGCATTGTCAGGCATGACACCAGGATGAGTCAGGCCAAGTTTGGTGCAGCTCGGTCGAAACATGTGGAATCTAGAAGCAAACGTATGGCATCGGCGTTACAGGTCACTTCGCCACGCCGCCACACCCAGCTGCTTCATCGCAGCTGGTCAGGGCTTGGATCCACAACACACCAACATATCTTCTGTCTCTGGACACAGTTTCATGTTGATTAGGTCAAAGGGCTAAGATAGCGACCGTTCACAGTAAAACATGACACTTCCTGTTCTCAGGGGGCGTGGCCTAAGTGATGTCATCATTTCACCACAGGGTATTTTAGGACACCCGATGACGACCAATCACTGAAAGTTTGGTGTCTCTGTGAGTTTCTGTGCAGGATATATAAGAGTTTGGTGTTTCATGGCGAGTAGGTGAACTTTGACCCCTGGTAACCCCCCTTCAGCAAGCTCATACAGTCACCAATTTGATAACTTTAAATCAAACATGCCTTATGATCAGACTGACCGAGTTTGAAGCCGATCAATCGAAATCCCTAGGAGGAGTTCGATCAAATACGAAGGCTGTAAACGTCAAACTCGAGGTCCAAAATGGACCTTCAACACAAAATGGCCGACTTCCTGTTGGGTTTCGACCATGGCTCTAAGAGACTTTTTTGTACGTCCTGACAAGATACACATATGTACCAAGTTTCGTAATTCTAGGTTAAAGCATGGCTTGGGGCTGTTCATTTAAAATACTCTAGGGGGCGCAATAGATAAATTAGGCCACGCCCACCAAATTTTGTTATGAATTCCTGTCGGTGGGTGGATAAGGATCCATCCTAGTGAGTTTGGAGCAGCTGGGCCCGAAATTGTGGAATTCAGAGCCAAACGAAATTCGACGGCGTTCGCAACGCCGCCACGCCCACCTGCTTCATCGCAGCCGGTCGGGGTTGGAATCCACAACACACCAACATGTCTTCTGTCTCTGGACACAGTTTCATGTTGATTAGGTCAAAGGGCTAAGATAGCGACCGTTCACAGTAAAACATGACACTTCCTGTTCTCAGGGGGCGTGGCCTAAGTGATGTCATCATTTGACCATAGGGTATTGTAGGGCACCCGATGACGATCAATCACTGAAAGTTTGGTCCCTCTATGTGTTTTTATATAGGAAATATAAGAGTTTCGTGTTTCATGGCGAGTAGGTGAACTTTGACCCCTGCTAACCCCCCTTCAACATGCTCCAAAACTCACCAATTTGATAACTTTAAATCAAACATGCCTTATGATCAGACTGACCGAGTTTGAAGTCGATCAATCGAAATCCCTAGGAGGAGTTCGATCAAATACGAAGGCTGTAAACGTCAAAATCGAGGAAAAAAATGGACGTTCAAGACAAAATGGCTGACTTCCTGTGATAGTTGGCTAATAACATTAAATGTAAGTTCTGAGTCTTTTGGTGAGCTCTACAAGTGTGCCAAATTTCATGTCTCTACGATGAAGTACGTTCATACCATTGTGTTAACAGAAAATTGCTAGTTGCCGCCGTTGAGCAATTTTTTTTGCGATTTTTGCAACAACCTTAAAATTCAAAATTTTTAATTTTTCTAGTTGCGACCGCCAAGTTTGGTGAGTTTTTGAATATGATAAAGCCCCCAAAAAGGCACACGAAGAGGTGGGAAGAATAATAATAATAAACAGTACAGATACAATAGGCCTTCGCAGCGCTTTGCTGCTCGGGCCTAATAATAAACAGTACAGATACAATAGGCCTTCGCAGCGCTTTGCTGCTCGGGCCTAATTAAAGCTGCAAGCAGCCTCGGGCGGCCCTCGCAGCAAGCGCCGCTCCGGCCTATTGACCACCGCGGGGGTTCCGGCCACCGCAGAAGCTCTCGCACGATTTCCAGAGCCGCAGCCAACTCCCCACCGCAGAAGCTCCGCCGCAGTTTCCAGCACCGCCGCCCGCTAGCCACCGCAGAAGCTGTCGCGCATTTTCCACACCCATCCACCAGGCGACACGCGTGAATGCGTTCGGCAGCGCTCCCCGACGACTGTCAAAAAATCTGGTGCAGATCGGTCGATGCGTCGAGGAGATACAGCCCATGTATTAACTTAGGGGGCGCAGTGGAGCCAAATTACATTTCAAACTCGTCGGGCTCTTTAGAGGTGAACAAAGGTCATACATATCCAGATTGGCGCCAATCGGATGATCTATGTGTGAATTAGAGCCAAACGTATGAATATGGCGAGGGACTGATATTCGCCATTTGGCCACGCCCACACGGTTCAGCCAGAAGCGAGCATTGACAGAGCTCATCATCCGAATTACCTTGATTAGGTCAAAAGAGCCATAAACAGAGCTTTCCAAGGAAAAAAAAGACACTTCCTGTTCTGAGGGGGCGGGGCTTAGATGACGTCATAATATGATGACACAGGGTCGTCAGGGATCCCACCAGGGTCACTCGTGCAAAGTTTGGTGCAGAAGGTATCGACCGTTCACAGTAAAATACAAGACTTCCTGTTGTCAGGGGGCGTGGCCTACGTGATGTCATCATTTAACCATTGGATATTATTGGACACAAGATAATGATCAATAACTGAAGGTTTGGTGTCTCTGTCAGTTTTTGTGTTAGAATTACAAATTATTTAATTTTTTCCTCTTTAATTCAACATTGAACTGTCATTCCGTAGGGCAATGCTGCCCTCTGGTGTCGAATTACTGAAATAATGAAACTATTTCAGTGGGCAGCAGAGGGCAGCATTGCCCTACAAACAACAAACATGGACTGTTTATTATGTAATTACACAGAAGATCTCTCTAATTCATTGTGAGGGGGCGGGGCTTAGATGACGTCATAATATGATGACATAGGGTCGTCAGGGATCCCACCAGGGTCACTCGTGCAAAGTTTGGTGCAGAAGCTATCGACCGTTCACAGTAAAATACAAGACTTCCTGTTGTCAGGGGGCGTGGCCTATGTGATGTCATCATTTAACCATTGGATATTATTGGACACAAGATAATGATCAATAACTGAAGGTTTGGTGTCTCTGTCAGTTTTTGTGTTAGAATTACAAATTATTTAATTTTTTCCTCTTTAATTCAACATTGAACTGTCATTCCGTAGGGCAATGCTGCCCTCTGGTGTCGAATTACTGAAATAATGAAACTATTTCAGTGGGCAGCAGAGGGCAGCATTGCCCTACAAACAACGAACATGGACTGTTTATTATGTAATTACACAGAAGATCTCTCTAATTCATTCTGAGGGGGCGGGGCTTAGATGACGTCATAATATGATGACATAGGGTCGTCAGGGATCCCACCAGGGTCACTCGTGCAAAGTTTGGTGCAGAAGCTATCGACCGTTCACAGTAAAATACAAGACTTCCTGTTGTCAGGGGGCGTGGCCTACGTGATGTCATCATTTAACCATTGGATATTATTGGACACAAGATAATGATCAATAACTGAAGGTTTGGTGTCTCTGTCAGTTTTTGTGTTAGAATTACAAATTATTTAATTTTTTCCTCTTTAATTCAACATTGAACTGTCATTCCGTAGGGCAATGCTGCCCTCTGGTGTCGAATTACTGAAATAATGAAACTATTTCAGTGGGCAGCAGAGGGCAGCATTGCCCTACAAACAACGAACATGGACTGTTTATTATGTAATTACACAGAAGATCTCTCTAATTCATTCTGAGGGGGCGGGGCTTAGATGATGTCATAATATGATGACATAGCATTGTCAGGTATCACACCAGGATGAGTCAGGCCAAGTTTGGTGCAGCTCGGTCGAAACATGTGGAATCTAGAAGCAAACGTATGGCATCGGCGTTACAGGTCACTTCGCCACGCCGCCACACCCAGCTGCTTCATCGCAGCCGGTCAGGGCTTGGATCCACAACACACCAACATGTCTTCTGTCTCTGGACACAGTTTCATGTTGATGAGGTCAAAGGGCTAAGATAGCGACCGTTCACAGTAAAACATGACACTTCCTGTTCTCAGGGGGCGTGGCCTAAGCGATGTCATAATTTCACCACAGGGTATTTTAGGACACCTATTGATGATCAATAATTGAAAGTTTGGTGTCTCTGTGAGTTTCTGTGCAGGATATATAAGAGTTTCGTGTTTCATGGCGAGTAGGTGAACTTTGACCCCTGGTGACCCCCCTTCAGCAATCTCAGACAGTCACCAATTTGATAACTTTAAATCAGACATGCCTTATGATCAGACTGACCGAGTTTGAAGCCGATCAATCGAAATCCCTAGGAGGAGTTCGATCAAATGCAAAGGCTGTAAACGTCAAAGTCGAGGTCCAAAATGGACCTTCAATACAAAATGGCCGACTTCCTGTTGGGTTTCGACCATGGCTCTAAGAGACTTTTTTGTACGTCCTGACAAGATACACATGTGTACCAAGTTTCGTAATTCTAGGTTAAAGCATGGCTTGGGGCTGTTCATTTAAAATACTCTAGGGGTCGCTATAGAGAAATTAGGCCACGCCCACCAAATTTTGTTATGAATTCCTGTCGGTGGGTGGATAAGGATCCATCCTAGTGAGTTTGGAGCAGCTGGGCCCGAAATTGTGGAATTCAGAGCCAAACGAAATTCGATGGCGTTCGCAACGCCGCCACGCCCACCTGCTTCATCGCAGCCGGTCGGGGTTGGATTACTCAACACACCAACATGTCTTCTGTCTCTGGACACAGTTTCATGTTGATTAGGTCAAAGGGCTAAGATAGCGACCGTTCACAGTAAAACATGACACTTCCTGTTCTCAGGGGGCGTGGCCTAAGTGATGTCATCATTTGACCATAGGTTATTGTAGGGCACCCGATGACGATCAATCACTGAAAGTTTGATCCCTCTATGTGTTTTTATATAGGAAATATAAGAGTTTCGTGTTTCATGGCGAGTAGGTGAACTTTGACCCCTGCTAACCCCCCTTCAACATGCTCCAAAACTCACCAATTTGATAACTTTAAATCAAACATGCCTTATGATCAGACTGACCAAGTTTGAAGCCGATCAATCAAAATCCCTAGGAGGAGTTCGATCAAATACGAAGGCTGTAAACGTCAAAATCGAGGTAAAAAATGGACTTTCAATACAAAATGGCCGACTTCCTGTGATAGTTGGCTTATAACATTAAATGTAAGTTCTGAGTCTTTTGGTGAGCTCTACAAGTGTGCCAAATTTCATGTCTCTACGATGAAGTACGTTCATACCATTGTGTCAACAGAAAATTGCTAGTTGCCGCCGTTGAGCAATTTTTTTAGCGATTTTTGCGACGACCTTAAAATTCAAAATTTTTAATTTTTCTAGTCGCGACCGCCAAGTTTGGTGAGTTTTTGAATATGATAAAGCCCCCAAAAAGGCACACGAAGAGGGGGGCAGAATAATAATAAAACAGTACAGATACAATAGGCCTTCGCAGCGCTTTGCTGCTCGGGCCTAATAAACAGTACAGAAACAATAGGCCTTCGCAGCGCTTTGCTGCTCGGGCCTAAAAATACTGAACAAATCTGAAAAAAGCAGATGCAGATTTAAAATCTTTTGTAACATAAAGCTCACCTGTCTGTTTCTGAAAGTTGGGCTGGTTTAAATTTAACAGGAAGATCTTTGGACCAGTCACTCTTAAATGACACACAACTGGGTTCAGGTTCAGGTCTCTGATGGATCCTGACGGGAAAAAATCCTCACATTTAAAATCTTTCGGTGAACTTCAATTTTAATACTTGAAGTATTTGTATGTTCAAACAATGCTTGTAAATAAAAAAGCTGCTTCAAAAAAAGAATTAAAAAATATAAATTGTGAGGATTTGTTTTTAAAACAATTTCTCAGTTAATTTTCTGACTACGATTTCCTTCATGCTTATTTACATCTTAATAGAGAACAATCTGCTCTAAATGAAGAAGATCATAGATTTTCTTGAGTGTGTCTGATGATAACGATAACCAGTCCAAATTAGGATATACCAATTAAAACAGCTCTGAATTAGACCAGTTGTGAGAAACATCTGTAAGTCTACAGCATCCTAATGACACTAATGAAAATAAAAATGTTCTCATATTTTCAGGTTTTGAGATAATCAGGAAAAAGGGACTTAAATCTCAACACAATGAAAATAGTGTAATTCTGAAATATAAACTATAAACAAACAGGATGTGGCATATCAGACTTCAGGTATTTGTCAGAGCTTTTAGCATCTAGTAACAAATTAGTAGATGTGTGACAATAAAGCAGACCATTCCACAGATTTCATATATTTTGAGACATACAGCTCACCTGTCTGTTTCTGAAAGTTGGGCTGGTTTAAATTTAACAGGAAGATCTTTGGACCAGTCAGTCTTACATGATACACAACTGGGTTCAGGTTCAGGATTGAGTCTCTGACGATTCCTGAAAGAAAAAATATAATTGAAAACCCTTCACTGACATTCAATTCAATATTCTAAACAATATATTGTTTTAACAATACTGGTAAAATACATAGCTACCTCAAATCCAACATCTGAAGTATATATTTTTTTGCCTGGGAAATAAATTCATATTTAATTTTACAGACAACATGCCTTTTATCCAGGTTTATTTGAAACCTTATCATTCAATGTTGGTCTGTTGTTAAGTTTTGGTATTGTGTTTGTAACATACTGAGGTGAAATCAAAACTGATTTACCTCTAATTAGTAGAAGTTGTTATAAGTGCCTGATCAATAATGGCTCTAATTTAGATATCGTCACTCTAGTAAATTTGTTTCATAACAACACATTTGTGTATAGTACAGTTTATTGTAGTTTTTGTTATAATTGAGATAATACCATAAAAGTAAAATAAACTTTGACTTGTTAAACGTTATGTGAAAAATATTTAGTTCAATAAAAACTACACAGTTGTGAAAAAAAAGCAGATGCAGATTTCATATGTTGTGAGATATAGATTACCTCTGAGTTGATGAAGGGTGGGCTGCTTTAAATTTAACAGGAAGATCCTTGGACCATTCACTTTTAAAGGACACACAGCTGGGTTCAGGTTCAGGATTGAGTCTTTGATGGATCCTGATCGAAAAATATTATTTATACTTTTCAATGAAAATCAATTCCAATTACATGCTCAAACAATGCCTGTAAAATAAGATTCTGCCTAAAAAAATTACATCTAAAATATGAGAAAAAGTGATTATCTGCTTCTGAAACACATGTAATATATTTAGTGACATGCCATCTTATATATCATCCAGGTTTATTTAAAAATATACATCTTGTTGGCTGAACATCTTTCTTTAAAACTGGATGAACCTTCCTCCAATCTGTTACTCTCCATGGACAGATAGCTCAGCTCTGGTTCCGGTCCAGTTCCAGGTTCATAACCGTGACAATTTGATGATGTCAGTGTTGAGCTCTTCGATGGAGAATAATCATTCAACCTTTTCATTGTCACTGTTTAATGAGGAACAGATGGAGCTTCATCTAGTGTTGGTGCTGTTTGTAACCTACTGTGGTGGAATCAAAGAGTTTGTTATTTCCACCTGGTCAGTGCCATTGTTTCAATTGTAATCATGATAACTTATTAAACTATAATGTGATGGTTGACAGTTTGATTTAATGACATGATATATACTAAAATTAAAGCTGCTCTGGTAGCGACAAACTGCAACTAAATAAGGCTCCTTAATGTCTGATCAAATATGATTTATAATAAGAAACAGTCATTCAGTGATCATCTACTGATCTTCACATTTATTGTGTGAACGCAGTGTGAAAAGGGCTGTGGACACTTAGAGGTGGTGACCTCACCTGTGACCTTTGGTCTGGCTCTCATCTTCCCCACACAGAGTGGTTTTAGAGGGAAGGACTCCCTCCTCTGTGTCCTCACACTGAACCATGCTGCTGATTTCACATCCACATCAGTTCACACACACTTTGTACCTTCACCTGAAGAGGAAACACAAATTATGTGCACATCACCTCTAATCATCCTTCACATACAGTATGTGCTAAAAATATCAGTTTCTCTTGACTTTCTATTTCCTGTCAAAGACTGTAACCACCTCTCAAACTCAACCCTACTGAAAGGGGCGAACAACCAGGTCAACAGTCTCTGACTCATTTTAGGGCCTTTTTACACAGCATTGTATTCTGGTCTTGGCTATGTTTTCATTGAGCACAGTGGGCGAGGACCATCGTATCAATCAGGCAGAGGAACTCTGTTTTTCACAGAATATCTTTCTCATACTGTCATCCTAAATGTTATCAAAATTGAGAAGCTGTGTTGTACGGGCAGTGGTACAATAACAGTTTTCTTAGGCCATTCTCATATTTAATATCTCCATCTGGCACAGTTTCATTAAAAAGAAACAAAAACAAAAATAATATCCCATGTCATTAACCAGGTAGTCACTCAGATGACCAGTCACATTCCCTTCAGTGTTTTTTCCAGCTTCTCCTCTCTGGGAGGTGTAATAAAGCTCTCCTAGCCAGGAAAATCATTTACAAAAAAATCCCTCATCCCCTCTGCAAAAAACATGTTAAACAAGGCAGCATAGTTGCATTATCTTAATGTTTTAATTTATTTGTTTTTTTGCATAAAGGGTGGGTTATAATGAGTGTTTTTAACGCTGAGTGCTGGTATAAAAGAATTTCTGTCACCTTTGGGACAGACTAGAAAGGTTTTTATCCATCTTATCTAACAAAACAACTTTAGAAGGGTAATAAAGATCAAAGTTAACAATATTCAGATTGGATCAGAAAGGAAGAGCAGTAAATGGTGGATTTTATTGAACTGGATTCTGAGGCGACAGCAACTTTTAATTCCAAAGTCCAACAAAAATAAAGTGGTATCAGATGATAAGAGCAGGATGTGGATGAAAACATTTTAATGAACTAACTGATTGATGGTTCTGTTCACTATTTTTGACATTCAGTGAGTCCAGAGCATCAAGTTCTTTCAGCATCAATCCAAGTGAACGGCTTCATGTTGACACATGCACAGACTCCTCTGGTTCATCAGTTGGAGGTGAAGCTGCAGTGAAACACTTTGTATGAAGAGTTCCTCAGAGTTGTATTTGAAGGAAGACCTGAACATGTTGAAGTGGAGAACATATCTGAAAGCAAATCTCTGCATCTACTTCAAACAGATCTCACTAGATCTGATCGGTTAGTTTAGTCTGAAGAAGAAGGCCCTAACAGATCCATTTCTCCATGTCAATCCCTTCCTTGGTCACATTTGTCTGAAATACACTGCCTGGCAAAAAAAAAAGTTGCCACCAAAAAATGGTCACACTCTCTAATATTTTGTTGGACCACCTTTAGCTTTGATGACAGCCCACATTCGCTGTGGCATTGTTTCAATAAGCTTCTGCAGTGTCACAAGATTTATTTCCATCCAGTGTTGCATTAATCTTTCACCAAGATCTTGTATTGATGATGGGAGAGTCTGACCACTGCGCAAAGCCTTCTCCAGCACATCCCAAAGATTCTCAATGGGGTTAAGGTCTGGACTCTGTGGTGGCCAATCCATGTGTGAAAAAGATGTCTCATGCTCCCTGAACCACTCTTTCACAATGTGAGCCCCATGAATCCTGGCATTGTCATCTTGGAATATGCCCGTTCCATTTGGGAAGACAAAATCCATTGATGGAATAACCTGGTCATTCAGTATATTCAGGTAGTCAGCTGACCTCATTCTTTGGGCACACAATGTTGCTGAACCTAGACCTGACCAACTGCAGCAACCCCAGATCATAGCACTGCCCCCACAGGCTTGTACAGTAGGCACTAGGCATGATAGGTGCATCACTTCACCTGCCTCTCTTCTTACCCTGATGCGCCCATCACTCTGGAACAGGGTAAATCTGGACTCATCAGACCACATGACCCTCTTCCATTCCTCCAGAGTCCAATCTTTATGCTCCCTAGCAAACTGAAGCCTTTTTTTCTGGTTAGCCTTACTGATTAGAGGTTTTCTTACGGCTACACAGCTGTTCAATCCCAACCCCTTGAGTTCCCTTCGCATTGTGCGTGTGGAAATGCTTTTCCGTTCACAATTAAACATACTCCTGAGTTCTGCTGTTGTTTTTCTTCGATTTGATTTGACCAAACGTTTAAGTAATCGCCGATCGCGATCATTCAGGATTTTTTTCCGACCACATTTCTTCCTGGAAGACGATGGTTCCCCACCATCCTTCCAGTTTTTAATGATGCGCTGGACAGTTCTTAACCCAATTCTAGTAGTTTCTGCAATCTCCTTAGATGTTTTCTCTGCTTGATGCATGCCAATGATTTGACCCTTCTTAAACAGACTAACGTCTTTTCCACGACCACAGGATGTGTCTTTTGCCATGGTTGTTTAAGAAATGAGGAGTTACTCATTGCATCAGCTGGGGTTAAATAACTTGTTGCCAGCTGAAAGATAATCGCCTATGCAGTACTTATCCAATAGGAGGCTTGTACCTATTTGCTTAGTTAAATCCAGGTGGCGACTTTTTTTTTTGGCCAGGCAGTGTATTAACTTAAGGAAAACAAAATGTTTTCATTAAGTTTTTTTCACCTCCTCAAACTTCATTTAGAAAAAGAATCCTAATTCAATATTCTCCCCTCATGGGTCGACACTTTAACAACAAACTGATCACTTTCAGGAAGAAATCAATCTTTAAGTCTGACTGTTTAAAATAATAATGGTTTTACTGGTGGATGTATAAGACTCAATGTGACTGACATCACCTGCCTCAACTGCATCTGGACATACTGTATCTGTTCTTTGTGTTCCAATCTAAAATGTTGAATCTGAAGAAGTTTAAAGCTTTTATAGTTTCTAGCCTGATTCAACACACCTTCAGGTGTTCAGCTGTTATTTAAATCTGCTTTCTGGACAGCAGCTGCCATAAACAACAGGGAGGAGAAATATCTGACAGAGAAATATCACAAGTTCTGCTTTAATCTCTCTCTACATTTATCAACTGGACCTTCATTCTTAAAGGGACAGAAACAAGTCAAGATGACCCATAACATTTAAATATCTGCAGAACGTCTTATGATACGGTTCAGTTTTCAATTGGACCTTTGTACGTTTAGTGCAACAGCAGAGTCTTTAAAAAAATATGTTTTCTCACAGAGTCCAAGATTTTTGGTTGGAGGTTAAAATGTGGTTTTTACTCAATATCAAGGACATTCCTCTGTGTAAGAACCACATTTTTAGATTTTAGACAAATTATCTAAAGCCATGAAACTTTGAGTGGGTCAACAGAGTTCTTCTTATCTAAATTTCACAATCATCAGATGTTCATAGTGTTGCTTGATTTCAGTTAATAATCTAATAATCCTTTAGATTATTATTCAAAAGAAGACAAAGTTCATGTAGGAAACAAAGCAAACTTACAGTTTGTTCAAATGCTCCTAATAGTTGAAGACGGACATCTGCACAACAGACTGTGATACATTGGACCTGCGTCCTGGTATGAGGGGAACTTCATACCTGGACTGGACAGGGAGGAGGGTGGGGCAGCGAGAGGAGCGACAGTGGAGTTCCAGGAAGTCTTAAGGCTCAAAGTCTCTTCAGTCTTTCCAGTTGCTTATTATGATCCTGTTAACGCTGTGGGTTTCTGTTTTGATCATGTCCTTGTTGTTCATTAACTGTCTTAAATTTTTCCATTTTAATTAATTCATTTGTGTTTATTAGTTGTTGTCATTATTATTCTTTTCCTCCGATTTGTAACTTCTATTTAACCCAAGGAGCATCAAACCCAATGTTTTCCATGATTTTAATATTTTATATTAAACATAAGTAACAAATCTAATTAATATTGAAACTACAGGTAAACTTCATTTGGACATAAGTTAATTCTAATTCTTTACATACCACATATTTAGTATATATATTTAAGAGAAAATAGAAACAATCTGATCTAAATGGGTTGTGAGTTGATAGATTTTATTGAGATTTCCTAATTAAAAGTCAGCAGGGGCCACAAACACCCTATACATGATGCATGCAGTTAAAAGTAAAACCTCAGATTAACTGTATTCATGAAATCATTTTTTTAACAGTAAGAATGTGTGATAAAGATATTTTTTCATTTGATAGCTAATAATTGAGAGAACTGTGGTAAATATAGGAACAATACATAAATATTTTTACAGGACCAGTAGATGTAAAGAAAAAAGAATGTCTTTGTTTACTTCTAATTGATCAACATACATTGATCACGCATGTGCTTGAGCTGTACATGCTGTTCACTGGCAGAAGAAAACTTTCTGGATACAACCAGAGTTCAGATGTACTTCATGAATTGTAACATTTAAAAAAAAGCAGCACATGTTTGGTGTGACTGACCACCAAACGTGTGTTATCAGAGATAAATGAAGATGAGTTTAATTTGTAAAAAAAAAAAAAACATTAATGAGTACTATGCATATTGTATTTGGACTTGGACTTTTAATGAACATCCTAAAAATACTTTAGAGGTAAGAAAAAAATAACCTGGTCACTTCAGCATAAGGAGATACGCATTGTCTCCATAATCTTTTGTGATCATGAAAATAAATAATCAAATAAATGAATGAATTTGCTTTATTAATCCCAGAGGGAAATTCATATTTCAGTACAGCCCATCCAGTAAACAGGTGCCTGAGGCTGCAGATCCAACTGTTCCTGTTTACGATTGAATAACTTTGAAACTTTTGTGAAAAAAAAAAAATATATATATAAAAAACAAACAAACAAGCAATGTAACTTACTGGTTGTATTAATGCTTCAGAATGTACCATGTATCCATAGTCAGTCATGTAGGACATGTTTAATATCTTAAGAGATTTTGCAGAAACATCAAAATAAAGAATTACATTTTAAGCCACATTAAAAACCATCTGAACGCTGAACTATTCAGTATATCTTCAACTACCACCAGTTTAGCATTGTGTTTATTTATTGCAGTTAGCATTTAAGTTCATGCTCCACTCAAACACAACTATGCTGCTTGTAAAGCAAGAGCACTGCTGTTGAGTTGAAAATTGATAGATAAGAAGAAACCACAGAAGCAGAAAAACATTGGAGGCTGTTTTTGCATTTGTATCTAAGCAATGGGAACCTGAACCTCTGTACTGCCACAAATATATTTCCTCAAACAAGTGGCAATGTATAAATGCATGCATTTTAATAAAATGTTAGTGTATGCATAAAATCTTTTCAATAAATACATAAACATCATGAATTTTAAAATTTATGCATTTTGTTCAGATTATCTCTGCTCAGTGTTTTATGTTGCATGTTGATCATCGACTCAACTTCCTGCCACACGTCTCACCACACTGATGCTCTGAAAGTATAGAGGCAAAAACCTTTTGGTGCGGAAAACTGTTTGAAACTGACTTTGACATGTATACTGTGTCCAGTGTGGACTGGTGCTGTTAATTACCTAATCAACTTTAGGTAAAAAAATAAAATAAGATAAATCAGCAAAACTCAAGATTTAGTGAGTGGAGAACAAAGCAGGAAGACGTCTGTGTGGAGGTAGGAACTTACTGCTTGGAAAATATAAGGTTGATCGTGTCAATTAATGATTAAAAACAACGTTAATGATTGTTTTTAAGTGATAATGTGTAAGTTATGAGACATTTTCTGCTGACTGCAACCCAAAATGATAAATAAGAAAAAAATAAGTGATGTATTTGAACCCTTTTTAAGGAAACTTGAGTGTAAAATGTGTTTTTAACATTTTAAGCCAGTTAACACCGAATTTAAAAGCCAAAACTTCCACATTCCTACAGTGTTTGTGTTCTGGTTTTAATTTGTTTGTATTTTGAATATTTATTTCACCTTTTTGGTTCATTTCTTTACATGTAATTACTTTGTTCTCTCTTTGCATTCTTATTTTTAAATGTATTATTATAAATTTGAATACTTCCTCCACAGCTCCCATCATGTTGTCGGTCTCCTTCCCTAAGCCTGCCTGCTTGCCTTCACACCCATCTATTAAATGATACTAAATATCAAATTGTTGCTACTGAAACAAATTATTCACAAGATACCACCTATCAGTATGAACAGAAACATCTGATTTAATAATCAATTATTGCATCACGAAGCACCAATTTCAATCAACAAGAACTTTTATTTTAACTATTTGTATTGCTGAAGCATTTAATGTTTTTTATTTATCATTAATTCATTTGAACTCAAAGAAGTTTTATTATTCATGTGAATTAAGAATCTGGAAGAGACAGAGTCTCCTGAAGACATTTGGAACTAGTGGAATATGAATTATGTTACACTCTTTTTTTATTGAAATTGTTTATATCAGATCTCATCCTAAAATTTGTTCATTTTCAACTTATTTCATTTCCAGTTTTAGTTCACAAACAACTTCTGAAGCTTATTTTTAAATATCTTGTTTTATGTCTGTGAGAAACATGTGTGACTTGTTTCTCATCCTTCCTGTTCATTTATCGTTGATGTATCATGTTCTGATCTCAGAAACCAACACAGGAGATGGATCATGCTGACGTTGTTTATCTGGTCATGTGGCTCAACATTCGGGTCTGCCTTCCTATCACAGTTCTGGTCATCGGGCTCTGCTGCACGGTACATATCCACATTCATATTGCCTTAAAATTAAGCTAACTTTTTTGTTTCTGTGTGCCTACACATCCTCTAAATTAACCTGTTTTAACAAAGAGTTCATTATTCCATGAACTCTAAAATGTTTCAAGGACTTTTGAAAGAGAAGCTGGCCCACAGCATCACAGATCTTCTTCTGTACTTTACAATGAGCATGAGGTGCTTTTCCAACATACTGACAAACAGTTTCCTTGGCTAAGAATTGCTGATAAAATCATGCAGTCCAACAAATCCTGAAAGTTGTGACCGGAGGACATGGGTCCGGTTAAGAATCCTCATAATAGCAGACCAGAGGTTTTTTTCACATTACTCCAAAACAAATGTTTGTTCCAGTAACTTGGTGACTCCAAGATAACAAAATTAAAATATGTTTTTCTGGAACATATTAATGATGTCCCAAAAAGAAAAATGCAGATTAATAAAAAAAAAATCTGAGTGGGATTCTTTAAAATTCATATTATGGGCTAACTAAAAATGTTTAGTAATTAAAAATTGGAGTTGTGTAAAGGTTTTACAGTGTTGGAATATTCTGCTGCAAGGCTTTTTGTACATCTCTACATGCGGTGCCATTAATTGTTGAGGATCTGTACGATATTTTTAACGATTTATTTTTGTAATATCAACTTGAATATATGATTGAGATATAATGTTTATGAGACTGTTTATTCTTTGAAAAACCGGTCTCCTGCAGGTACGACTGGAAAACCTTCCTGTCATCAAGTACATGAACCTTCTGGTCTCCAATCTGATCCAGTTCGGCTCCATGATCGTCTGGGTGGCACAAAAGGATGACAGAGAGATCCCCGTCTTGTCTGTGGCTGTGTATTACTGCAGTGTGATGGCCAGTCTGGGCTTCCGGGTCTGCATCACTCTGGAGAGGTATCAGTGGCTTCTCTGTGTTTTGAAGCAGGGACAGTTTCTGTGTAGTGATATAAATGTCTCTCTGTCTCCTGTTGCAGGTATTTTGTGATTGTCCCTCCAAAGCGGCAGTGCATCAGACAACCTATAAATTCTGCATTGATTTGCTTTATGGTGTGGAGTGTTTGTTTTACAGCTGTACCGTTTCTGAGAGCCTATGAATATGTTATACCCATTTTTGTTTTCGTAGTTTTTGCTCTGGCCATCCTCTCGGTCCCCGTCATGGTTTTCTGTCTCGCTCGGAGCATCAGATCGTTTCCTGCTGCCGCCTCTGTGTCCACAGAGGAGAAACGCAGAGTTGTGGGGGTTTTGGTTTTCTTTGTGGTCAGTTACACTGAGATGATCCTGTCCACAGACGTTTGGTCTGTTTTAGTCACCAGGTCTTTTTTATTCTATCTGTCTGACTTCAAAGTAATAGTTTATACTTTTTTACTGAATCCTTTTGTGGACCTGGTTCTGTTTGTGTTCATGTGTAAAGGTCCCATTGATAAGCTGTTGGGACATCTGTGCTGCTGCAGCATGGAACACACTGCAGATAGAGTAATTGAGGGGATTTACGAGGGGGAATGATGATGAACACATTTAGAGATTGACAGCATGTTAGGAGGCAGTATTTAAACAGATAAACCACTAAAAAAAACAGAACTTTAAAAGTCTTCTACAACATCATAAAGTAGCCAGAAGTCTTTTTTTTAATTTTTATCATTTAACGTTTAATTTCAGTTTGATGTCCTGTATGAACTTTCTTTTGAGTTCTACTTTTTAGCTTATCTGCCTATGCAGCAAATATAAGATGTGAAAATGTCCTGTAGCTACTTATGTAAATCTCCCTCTCCTAATATACCAGCAAATGCAACTGACTAAACAATAACTCAGTAAGCAGTACTTTCTTTATTTGTATTTGTATTTTATTTTATTTTATTTGCTAGTCTGATGACCTGTAGTCATTTAAGACTTTTAATGACTACACGTGGCTCCAGGGATAAGATTTCTGTCAGAGTTGCTTCTGTTGGTTGTTTGTATTGTGATAAGGAACTAAATGCTCCAACATGGGAATATTGGATCAGAAAACAACCTTATAAAGTTAAATCAGATGAGTTCATCTATATGTTCTCCATGTGATTCTCGTGATTCCTTTGATAAGTATTAAATGTGTTACAATCAGATGAACATTAATTTATTTCCTCCAGAAGAACAGAGACATGCTCTGTCACCATATTGCTAATCTGCCCCTTTTGCTCCAAATATAATAGCTTTAACATGTCATTCATGATGCTTTTAATGGTGTTATTGTAAAAAGTGAGTATGTCTGTAGAAAAAGTTGTTTTACTCAAACATGTACTTGTGTATAATTCATAAAGACATGTAATAGAGAGTTATGTATGTAACAGAGGCTTTGGATGCAGTTAGATCCTTACCCAGACATTTGATAGCATTTAACAAAAAGTGGAAAAAAAAAGCCTGGCAGCTAAGAGTGCCCTCTACTGGAAGAGATTTTTACAATTGCATGTTTTACATAACCTGATGCATCTGTGAACACATCTGAACAATTCTGTGTTTTGATGGAATAATTATTTAATAAAAATGTCTGATATTAGTTGCTGTTTTTCATTACTGAATTATACTCCCCTTTGTAAAAAGTTTTCTAATTTATTGCTAAGGCTTAGTAAATTATCTTCCATTCTTCAACAGGAATAATAAGCCTTTCTTTAGTTCTATTAAGGGAATAAAATTTAACAAAGAAATATACAAACTTTTCAAGGTGGACACCCTGCACAGTAACAACTTGTTTTTTCAGATTAAAGCATAAACAGAACTCTATTTATTTTAGGCATTTTGTGTCAACATAAGTTTAAGTTCCTCAGTTAAGAAACAGCTTTAAGTTGGAAGTTCACCTATTATTTTTATGTCAGTCAAGAAAATTTATTGAAACTTCAGTTGAAGTTTTGTGCTCTCTAAAACAGCTGAACCAGAACAGTAAAAGTAAAGGTGCATCATTAACTTCATGTTAAATGTTGGCCCCCACATTCATATGGTGATGGTGGTGAGCTACATTGTAGCCATAGCTGCCCTGGGGCAGAAGTGGGGGTGTGATTCCTTCCCTCAGACCCCCACCGTCAGGCAAGGCTGGTGGTGGCAGGTGAAGTTGTGGGAACAAAAGGATGCAGGGTGTGGATTAATCAGTTCTTAGCATTAAATCGAAGATTTTGCTCGATTTTATTCGGCCCCCAATATGACACTATTCGGAGGCCCACAGAGAAAATAAAATCACTATAACATATGCCAGTGAAGTCGCACCAAGACCATTTACTTCATTGCATTTCAGTTTAATAGTTAGTATTATGAACATTTATTTTACATTTAATTGTATTTTTTGCTTTGATAAAAATGTTTTTGGATCTTTTTCCCCTCTGAAGAAAATAATAAAGTATTTCTTTAATGTTCAGCCTTTTCAAAGAGGAACTTTTTAAGGCTGTAGAAACCTGATCTCAAACAGTCTTCATTTAAATCAACTGTCAGCCCGATTAGTCTCCAGAAAACACTAATCTGGATTTACACGGCCTAATTTTGCTTGAAATGAGCCTTGATGAACCCTGTTGCTTCGGCTGCTTCTTTGTTTTTGTTGTATGTCTGTAAAGTATTTTGCTTTTTTCCTGATTTCCTCTGTTGCACAATGTCGTGTCGCTTTGTGGGACGGGAAATGTTTGACTTGCTGATCTGTGGTTGCATGTATTTATAATATAGTACACTTAATTCTTCATGCAATCTTTTACTTATTTCTTTCAAAGTAATCAGCGTTTTCTTCTGTTTAGAGAGAAGAAGATAAAATATTCAATCACATATTAAATATGATTTACAATAATTTTTGTTAAAGCTGGTTTTATTCCGTTTGTGTATTTTTGCATCACCAGAATGCAGCAGGTTGTACACTGATCAGTCAGACGTGTTTGTTCATTATTGTAAATGTTAATGAATGTTTCCTGCAGGTGCAGCTGGATCTTGCTCCTCATACCTGTTACATCAACCTCCTTATCTCTGATGTAATTCATCTCCTCGCTCTTCTTACTGTAAAGGAACAAGCAAATCCAGATAATATTGGATATCATGTTGGTCTCTTTACATTTAGTGGGATGTTGAGTCTTTTCTTCAGGATGATCATTGCTCTGGAGAGGTACACTTTCTATATCTATCATGACAAAGTGCAACCATTTTTTGTAGAATGATTCAGTTTTTCTCTCTTTTGTCTTTCAGGCATTTTTTCATCTGCAACCCACAACGTCACTCAAAGAAAACTAAACGTTATGTGATTTTATGTATTTTGACCTGGGTGTTGAGTGTTGTTCTTTATTATTTTTTCTTTATTTACATCTATGTCTTATTTATAATCATTCCCTTCATATCTTCCCCTCTATTCATCTTCTGTCTCTATCGAACTCTCAAATTGCTCCCTGCAGCCACATCATTACCTGCTGAGGAAAAACATAGAGCTGTGGGAAGTTTTGGACCTTTTTCCCCTCTGAAGAAAATAATAAAGTATTTCTTTAATGTTCAGCCTTTTCAAAGAAGAACTTTTTAAGGCTGTAGAAACCTGATCTCGAACAGTCTTCATTTAAATAAACTGTTTATTTCTGCTGCTGGTGACTTACTGCATCATGATTCTCCCAATAACTTGTTAATTCATTAATCCAGATTTCTATTTATACTATATGAATTATAACAGATCATTGATCCTCTTTCTCCTCAATCCTGTAATGGATCTGATTCTGTTTGTTTTTTATGTAAAGGCCCCATTGACACGATGCTGATGTGTCTGTTGCTGTGGGAAGGAAATCATTGCATGAACCAGGAAGTAACAACAGCATAAGTTTAATCGTAATACAGACATGAGAGTGGACGAGGAATAGAAAAATAAGAGAAAAAGACAGAAATTAGATTAAACATGTGAAGAAATATATGCAAACCATGTTCAAACAAAATCATTCCATTGTATAAACCACTTTTTTACGCACCAAATTGATTTAATTTGTGGAGGAATTGCTTTACCTGATCAGCATTTCTAATTATGAGTGACAATAACCGGGTACTTAAAACACTGAACACACTCCACTGGCTTTCCTTTCATGACAGATCAATGTGGTGAACAGAAGTTTGTTTGAAATCTACACCTGAATCATTGTGACAGTAGTAGTTTATGAACATGAGACATGAGGCCATTGGTGGGTTTGAAAATGAAGTTAAGAAATGTTGACTGTAAAAACAAAAATGTGTTTGGTTATTTATTTTGTACAAAAATATTAAATGTAACTGTTTCATAAAATATGCTGATCTGCATAAACCTGTAAACTCTTGTTATGATATGTGCTTTATAATACCTTTCTCATTATTTCTTTTGCTCAGTGGTGTGAGAACATTTTAGTAAGCCTGTGTTTTTGTTTTGTTTTTAGATCTTAGGCTTTTATTTAGCAGTTGTCAGACAGGGGAAAACATGCAGCAAAGGTCATGGGGTCGGGACTCGAACCTGTGTCAGCCGCTTCACCGCTTCGTTTTTCAATGACGTTCCTACATCCAGCCAGCAGGACTTTGACTTGGATTGTTTTTAAATCAAAAATTGTATGTATAATAGCTGCTACAAACAAAGGTGATAAATGTACTGAAATAATTTACTGAAATAAAATTTTAAATGGGATGATGCAAGTTCACATGATGCCTAGTTACTGTATTACCTGCAGTAAGTACAGCTGGAACCAGATGTTTACATACACAGAATAAAAAGACAAACATTATTTTCTCACTGTTTCTGTTTCTCACCAGCTAAATTAGAATTACCAGGATTATTTCCATTTGTGGTACATTAAATTTTTTGGTCTTTGTCCTTCAATGGAAGGTGAAGAAAGGGTGAAATTGTTGTGAGAGTTCTACAAACTCTAAAAAACCCCAAAAAGCCTAAACTAAGGAGACCAGTAGAAGTATCAGTACTTTCACATCTGTGTGCGTGTGTGTGTGCGTGTGTCGGTGTGTGTGTATGTGTGTGGTGCTGCGATAGTTACATGAAGTTTGTGCCACTCATTTCACCACACTGATACACAAACAGAACACACTTTTTTAAGAATATATGCTTGATTGATAGCGTGATACATTTGAAGCATGACTGCTAAAAATGGGAGGGGTGTGTGTGTGTGTGCGGGTGTGGGGGGGTGTGTGTGTGTGTGTGTCTGTGGTTCAACTGTGGTTGAGAACTTCGCAACATGAAATGATTAATTTCTGCAACTGAAATGTTGAGTTCGAAGATATTCTGAGACGCACAGTCGTGAGTAAACTTTCTCCAAAATCTAAATATTTGTTGAAAAAATGTCTAATTCAGTCAGTTTATTATTTCTTAAGTCAGTTTATTTTAAAATCAGATATTTCAAAATGTATGCCCTGTAATCCATTTCTGAAGTACAACACTGACTAAAGTACAACTAGATGATGAAATAAATAATATTAAATAACATTTACATGCCCCTGTTTGACACAGATGATCCTTTCTGGAAGAGTGTTTTGTAATGGAAATTCTAATTTCTATCTAACAGGATATTCTCAAAAGTGAATAATTATCACCTTAGAACCCAAGAAATGGACCCATCTACGTATCGCAATGTGATTATTTCTATCGACGTCCGTGTCTGTCTTCCCTTCACTTTCCTGCTCATCACTTTGTGCTGTGTCGTAAGTAAAAACATTTTTTTTCTGGTCCAAAGTATTAGTTAAATCAGACACATTATTGAGTTTAATATATAACATATTTAAAAGAGTGTTTCTGTCTTTTGTCATTGTGTTTTCAGGTGCGATTGGATGGTTTTCCTGTCTCCTACTACTTGAACCTTCTCTTTTCTAATCTAATTCAGCTCATCATTCTGATTGGGCTTCCTCTAAAATTACCTTTTTATTGGAGATATTTTACTTCGGTCATCATCTATGCCTGCTGTACTTTGGCCAGTATTTGCTTCAGGACGATGATTGCTCTGGAGAGGTACAAATACATATCTTCTGATAGCAAAAGGATACTTTAACTCTTTATACTGTCCAAGTTACATGGTTATTTTTACATTTACAATATTTTTCTTTCTTTTGTTGCAGGTGTTTTTCCATCTCCTGCCCGTCATCAAGCTGCATCACGCAGACTAAAGGTTTTGTGATAGTCAGTGTTTTGGTTTGGGTGTTTTGTTTGGTGTTTGTCCCTCTTTTTACTTCACTGGGACAGGGATTATCCTACCTCATTTTTGCCCTCCTGCCTGCCCCTGTGTTACTTACCTGCTTAGTTGTAAGCCTCAAATATATATGTGGCAACATGTCAGTGCCAGCTGAAGAAAAACGCAGAACTGTAGGAATTTTAGTTGTGTTGCTCATTCATTACACTGTGTCAGTCTTCCCAATAGTTATTTCATTTTTTGTTTTCCATCATTTTCAGCCATACTCAGACAGATTTGAAATACCAGATATTTATTTGACCTTGTTTCTCCTCGGTTATTTCTTCGACCTGCTGTTGTTTGTGGTGATGTGTAAAGGACTCATTGAGAAGCTGCTGATATGTTTCTGCTGCTGCAGGAGGGAAAACGTTGAGCGAACTGACGGCAGCAGATCGTCAGTTTGACTGTAGCAAAAGCAGGTCAGAAATACAGAAAAAATGCAGTGTAGCTTGTATTAGAAGCAAAAATTGCAGATTGTAGGCATGCTTTTTTGTTTTAACCAAAACAACTGCATAAAGTGATATAGCAACTGTATAGCTATTTACCTGATTAGCGTCTGAATGTGTGTGTAAATGTTTAAAAACTGAATGTAGTGTGAACTTGATGCAGCGCTATACCAGTGCAGTCCATTTACCATTTTCAGTTTTTTATGTTCTGTTTTACTTTTTACATAGATCCATTTTTCTTCAATTAAAATGTTTGTACTGGTTTTTATGCATATTTTATATACAAAATTATATACTCAGAATGTGTGTTTATTAATTTAGTTTTTTTTTATATTTTCAAGTAAATACAGAAAAAAATGTACTTTTGAATTTGTTCTTTGTTCCCTTTTAGTAATGATTAAAGGACTAACTACATACCTGGTACTATTGTTATTATTTCTTCATAATATTATTGCATAAATATAATTTGTCAAACTGTACAAAATATTTCTGCCTAAAACTATCTAATCACCCAGTAAAAGTAAATGCCTGTCAGCAGATTATGTAGCTTCTCAACCTGAAGGTTGATGTACATTTTCTTAAAATGTCTTCTGGTAGTTTTCTGGTTTTTTATCAGTGTCTAAACTTCCTGCTTCTCACCTCACAACAGCGAAGCTTTGAGAGCAAAGAACCTTCACAGAGTAGAAAACATGATGTGGTTGGAATAGTTTCACTTGTGTGAAACTTTTAGTTTCATCACATCACTACTTTCACACTTGTAGGATGTTTATCCACAGTTAAAAAATGTGTATAAAATTATACTCCTGTATCACTAATGATTGTTCTGGTTTTAACATCTGAAGCATTGCACTGAAAGTCAATCTAATCTAAATAACGCAATCATGAGCAGATTGTGTTATTATTAGGTGGTATTAATAATGAAGTTATCAGTCAGTGCCATGTTTCCAGTGGAGGTTTATCATCACACACTTTGCATAGCAGCATATTTCTTTGCATACATGCCATCTGGACCAAGCAGGTTTTTGAGAATCAGGATTTGTTTTGTCAGATGATCCAAAAGAGACGAGGAGATCAATGACTGCCTAACAAACTACTGTTCATGAATTACAAACATGTATAGTATGTAGTATAGTATGTATTAGTAATTATAACAATCACTAAATTACACATTTTACAAAGTTTCACAAATGTTTTCAGTTTTCTAATTTCTTTGTTGTCCTTTATATTTAGAGAGCTGCAGATACTTTCCCACCATGTAACACTAAGAATAGTTATTCATTGATCTTTTTGTTGTTCCAAAAGTTAATTTGTTTAAGTCAATATTTCCTCAACCTTAAATATATTTGATACTTCTGAATTTCTGACCACTGGAGTCAGAGAAGCATTTCAAGTCTGACTATTTATTTTTGCTGAATTAAAGTCTCATAAAATTAAGTCAAACTACTGAAACTCTTGGCAGATTAAATTTTAAAGAAGTTGTTTATTAGATAAAGATGTAGGTAAACATTAGGGTGATGGCAGGGAGGCCTCCTAGTCCCAGAGAATTAGAGCTCATCACAAATGCTAAATCGTGAAAATACTCACAGAATCATGCAAAAGGTTTTCCAGTAAATAGGATTTGATTGGTGCCATGCCAAGAAAGATTTTTTAAAATAGTATTCAGAAAGGTACAAATAATGTTTTTAAAATTCTTTTAATTAAGTCCATATACATATTAAGTGGTAATCATTATTTTACATTGATTCATTTTGTTTTAAAAAATCTTTGTTTTTGTTATTTTTTAATCAGAAACAAACTTCTTGATTGAGTGAAAATAATTGAAGCCAACATTTTGGGTTCATCGTCACTATTGTGTAGAAATCAGTTTTCATGTTGATGTTAGTATTTGTATAGACAAAAAAGCCAAATTGTTTTGATTTTTATTGATTTGTAATAGGAATAAAATAGCATAACATCCAGGAGAGTGAATACATTTTATAAATACTGTTCCAGTTGAAAAGGAAATCCAAAAGTGAAATAAATGTACTGTGTCAGACAGATCTCAGATAAAAGTCCAGACAAAATGCAAAGTTAGAGAAATATTTCAGACAGTCCTGCTGTCAGTGAGTTAATCTGGTGCTTCAAGATGAGTTATACAACATCTGGCCTGATGATTGAACCATCGCTCCTTTGTTCCAATGAGACATTGTTTCAAATCAAATGTTCTTCATAGTTTTATTTAGTTTGTCGTACCTTCTGTTATTAGTATTTTACATCCACATCAGCTGGACAGCTGGTTATATCTGCAGCAGTTAGATGCAAAAACTGAGCCAACCGGATATTGGGCATCATTCAACATGAAAACACTTTAATCTGCAACACCAGCGGCCATCTTAGGCTTCACTGAGTTCGGTCTGTCACTCACAACCCTGTCTACTAGATGTGAACAAATATTTTAGTTCAGTTAGATTTTTATCTCAGCTTCATGCCACTGAACTGATCTCACCACACCAAAGATGGCTGCTTCTCACTGCAGGAAACCTTGACTGTCAGAAATTTAGATCTTAGTTTGAAGTCTGTGGTTGGTGGAAATATCAGACTGCTTTCATGCTTATGGTGCTTTTTGTTTGGAAAAAATTGCACATTAAAATTTGATGATCCAATAGTTTTAGTTTTTGTGGAAAATGCACAGAAGTTCCTTCCAGCTGTTGCATGGAAAACCTTTAAGAAGAGCTGAAGAAATGATAACTGCTGTGGTGAAAAATGTGTGACAAGTTGCATCATTTGGGGAGGTAACCTGAAAAAAACTGTAACCTGCTGCAGGTTTACTTTGAAAACATCCAGATGTGAGATTTCTGATTTGAACAACTGCGACGCTGCGACATTTGTGAGTAAACTGCCATATAATTATCAAAACAGAAATGTCCTATTGACTTTCATAACAAAATCTTTTTAGTTTTTTTGTGAAATTTTACAGTATTCTAAGGATAATTTTCTTCTAAAAGATTAAATAATATGTTTGTTATATGAACATAAAGTTTGTTGATGTTTGTGCTTTGGTGGGCACAGATTTACTGTTTAATTTTTATTTACATTACAAAAATATATTTTCTTCTTTATTCATTTTAATTGTTCGCAACAATGAATTGAACACAATTTTTTAATAACTATAACAAAGTAGTTTGAGTTCTGTAGAAAAGGAATCTGTAAGTTAATCTAATTGTTGACCGCAACTTGCTTTTCAGTGAAAGTCACAGGATGTATCCGGTAATAATTACTAAATAATAACTTATTACCAAACAAAAAAAAGGTTGATAGAAGAAGAAAACTTTATGTAGCTTCATCTAGGAAAAAAATTATGCTATTCTTCAATTAAGTGTCTCACAAAAACATAAATGGAGCCCAGGCTGAACTGTTCTAATTAATTTGGAGCATTTGGGTTTTAAAGTAAACTTTAATTTTCTCCTGACAGGAATTTCTCCAAAGGCGAAATGATTATATCAAAAGAAGAAATGTTCTTTCCATCAGACTATTTTGGGATAATCGTGTGGATCAACATCCATCTCTGCTTTCCTCTCACCTTCCTGGTAATTCCTCTGTGTTTTATGGTACGTAAATACCAACTATTATCATTACAATCAAATAATTATTAGTAGTAAATTATGTTAGTATTCAGAAAATACAAAGAAGAATAAGATGCTTTGCTTATAGCAAATGTTTCTGTCACTTGATTTTGTGATTATTATTTGATTAATATAATACTTTGACCACTGAAAGGCGTTGATTTCTATGTCATTATATGTTAATATACAATTCAATGAAGTTGGTACTTTATTGTTGTGTATTTTGCTTTTTTCTTTGAAGGAAAAGCTATTAAAAATCATTTTTTATTATTTTCCTTTGCATGCCACTTCTAAGTCTGAGTGCTATGTTTGATGAACTCTTTTTTCTGATTGCTTTATGCAGACATTTAAATATTTTTAGCTTGTTTAGGTTCACTCTGTGTTGCTAGAGTGTGTGTGTGTGGGTGGGTGTGTGGGTGTGTGTGTGTGTGTGTGTGTGTGTGTTTTGCTGTCTGAGCAACAGTCAAACTGAAAGAAAAAAATTGGATAAATGTATGAAATATGTTTATCAGTTTTCAGTCGATGGTAAAAATAGAAACATAATTTCTCTGTAAGTGAAAAAACTTTATATCTAAATATTTTAGATCAAATATTGGTTTCTCCCACTGTGGAATTGTAAATTTTAACAAGTAGAAGTTTTACAGAATCTGGTAATTTATAATTTAATAGTTAAGTTCCTGCTGAGTTTAAGTTGTTACATCCTTCAGCCGTCACAGAGTGGATTCATAAAATAAGAGTTTTTTGGTTTCATCTTTTAACACTAATATGATTCTTTATGACTGTCTCCTGCAGGTCCGACTGGATCACATTCCTGTCTCCTACTACATAAACCTCCTCATATCCAATTTGATCCTGATCATCACTCTGATCTCTGATAATGCATTTAGTCCTTCTAAATACGATTATACCCTCGTACGTCACTGGCCACCCTACTTGTGCTTTGGGGCGGCCAGCGCTTGCTTCAAGATGATTTTTGCAGTAGAAAGGTATCAACACATCTTTCATTCCTAGTATTAGTCTGATTTCAGTCTGTAGAACATTATGTTTCTGATGTTTCTGTCTTTTTTCAGGTTTCTTTTCCTCTACAGGCCACAGTTTCACTTCATAAGAAAGACAAAAGGCTTTATAACATTCTGTGTTTTGGCCTGGATTATTTGTATTGTTCTTTTTGCTATTTTAATCTCTTCCCCCTATTATACAGGAATAATATCTGTTGTCTTCACTGCCAGCATGTTCATCATCTGTCTAGCTGTAACTCTCAAATCTCTCTTTGTCGCCACCTCAGAATCGGCTGAAGAAAAGTACAGAGTTGTTGGAGCATTAGTTCTGTTGCTGGTTAATTACATTTTTTTAATTCTCCCCATGATTGATTTTTTAATCATTCCAGATTTCCGTGATTTGAACATGAAGCTATTTTTTACCTTGAGTCTGCACTGCCCTGTAATAGATTTTCTTTTGCTGGGTTTTATGTCCAAAGGGCCTTTTATCAGGCTGCTGATGCGTCTCTGCTGCTGCAGGAAGAGGAATCCTGCAGAGAACGACAGCAGCAGATCAGCTGTTGGATTATAGTACAGATTATAACTGGGCTCAGAGACAGAGACTAAGGACAGAGGAAGGGTATGAAAATAACAAAATACATACATTTAGTAGAAATATATGATGATAAACATACTGAAACACCAAAGATACCATAGCTTGCAGATGTTAGTAGATTCTGTAATTTGGTTCATATAGAAGCTGACAGTCACAAGAATCACAAAAGACCAAAAATCTAATTCCAGTTGCTATGAAATATGATTAAATAAACTGATCCCCCCAAAAACTGCCTTCAGTCTGAGAATGTTTATTTCATGAGAAAAAGAGTCCCACTTTAAAATATAACTGTTTTAATGAACATAACTTGGGCCACAATTACTGATACCCTCAGACATTTATATAACAGGAATGATTTTTTTCTAATGTAAACTTTAGAAGAAGGTTTTAGTCAAAAATGATTTTCTTCTTCCTGGGGGAACATAAGTTATCCATCAAACACAAGAGGAAGAGAAAAATATCTCCAAAGCTCCCAGGTGGTGAACTAAACTGATTGGATCAGTCAGAGATGAATTGATCAGGGATCCTTTAGGCTCAGCAGCTCAAAGGTTAAATCCTGTTCAGGTGTTTTTGTTGTTTTGCTCAGAAGGAGAATCCAGACATCAGAAATAAAAGGATGTTTGGAAAATTCAGGAGAATTTAGATTTGATAGAAGAAATCAATTTTATATGAGTTATAATAGGTTTTGTAGTTTAATTGTTCTGTTTTTTATTTGATATTAACTGTTTTCACTGTATTTGTTTTTTACTTCAGTGTAACTTTGTAAAATATGCTGTTTAACATGGATGCTATATTCTTCAGAATTTGTCTGTTTGGTCTATTTAAATTTTGATTTTATTTTTCCTTCCATTTTGTGTGATATTTGTTTGATGTTTACAACTTTATAAACATACTCATGTGATGAAATAGTCTGTATGAAGAAAGACAAAATTAAATTAATCTGAACTCAAATAAATGACAATTTTTTCTTTTCTAGTGGAGCATTGCAAATAAAAGGTAAACTATAATTATCCAAGGTTAAATATGAGTTACTGTCCATGTGGTTCAAATTATTGCAAAAAATTTGTGACTTTATGTGATACTGTTGTTTATTGTTTTCTTTCAGGCTTGTGCATCAAATTGTGTTAATAAAGTTCAATAAGTTTTCTAAAACTTTTTATTTACTTGTTTTTATTTATTCATACTTTTAACTCAGCTTTAGATTAAAAACAAAACTAATCCTACACCAATACACAAAAAATAAAACCAACTTTACCGTAAAACACAACCTTTTTTTTCTTTTGACTAGAACAGACAAAATTAGATATTTGGACACTGATATAAATTAAGTTCATGCAAATCAATATTAGCCAGAACTTGTATGTTGTAGAATGCAAAGAATCCATTCTTCATACTGCAGAGAAATCATTAACTTAAAAAGACATAAGTTTGCTTGACATCATGTCTGGAAATGTTGTATCGTTACATTTTGATCTTAAAGGCAACTTTCTCTCCTCGACACACAGATGGTGTGAGATTAGAGAGAAAACCACTTTCCAACGCAGAAGTGGTTTGTTACAAAGTTTGGTACAAACTCCGGGTTTTAAGCTGCTTTCACACCTCAACTGTTTCTCTCCATTTCTATTTACGGTTGGTATTAAATTTTGCATACAAAATATACAAGTTTAGGTCTTTACAATTAATCAGATAATAAATTAGTGAGTTTAGAATAAAATTATGAAATGTAATGTCAGAAATGCATGAGTTAGATTAAAAATGTTTTTGGTTAGAAAAGTGAGAACTGCAATGCTTTGGATTTGTTCTCTTTGTGTCCAGGTGTTTATCACTTAGTGGATAACCTATGAAGTATAACTCTGCTTTACAGCAAATTTATTCTAAAAGTGTCTAGAGGCAAAAATCGGGATTTCCAAACCTGCAGTGTTGAGCTGGAAGGAGTCCAGAATAACACAGTTCTGAGTTAAATTTCAGAATATTTTATTCAAAAACATCCTGTTAAATAATAATAATAAAACAATTCTAATGAAAATGTTTGTGTAGAATGGAAAGAACTGAAGTACACAGCCACCCACTGAACAGTTTTCCTACAACCTGGATTATTAATTTCTTAATGAAAATTATTAAAAAATAGAGAAAAGTTTGTTTTATTATTTTTTCGATATTCAATGAGAAGACGTAGCTAAAGCGTACAACAAACATTCAACAGCTTTTATTAAACTACATTATTGATTTTGTTATCAATAAAATACTGAAAATCAAAATAAAATGTAATTATCCCTTTAAAAACACACTACTGAGAATGTAGGAAAAAATGAATTTTATATATGAAAGATAGTGAGCTGGTATGTTGGAAAAGAATTTAAAGAGTCTAGTGCTCACTAAACACAGTCGGCTTATAAATTACAGTTAGTTGTTATCCTTCGATGACTTTTTGAGTATTATAGTTTTTGTTACATTGTGTGTATGATGTGCATTACAAACTATTTTCATTTTATCCTCACAGAACTTCATCTCAGTTGAACATCACAGAACAAGAAATGGATTCTTCAGATTTTGTTTACGTGATGGTTTGGATCAACATCCGTGTCTGTCTCCCATTCACCTTGATAGTTTTTGCTCTGGGTTGTGTAGTAAGTAAATGCTATTATTATCTTATGTTTATGTTTGAGTCCTAAACTAGCATAAAAGAGAAATATTATCATCATTGTTAGTAGAAATGTAATAAGTAATAGTAGTAATAGTACTACTAGTAGTTTTCACAGTAGTGAAATGAATAAATATGTCTGAATGTGAGGAGAAACTCTGTTTTCTGTAATTATTTCAGACAAATGTATGGAAAATTATTTCCCCTAATTACTGCAGGAGGAAAGTCCTTTTCAGAAGAGAGAAAATATTATTAGGTCAACATGACTATTTTTTTAATTTGAGATGATTTCAAACTATTTTCATCTCATAGCTCAATGAACATAAATATTTAGAAACTGTTTCCATGATGCTGATCAGTAGCCCCTCAGTTCACAGAAATATTATTGAGATATTTATGGCATTTAGTGAACATTATTATTATTATTATTATTATTATTATTATTATTATTATTATTATTATTATTATGTTAGCATTCATGTTCATTCTTATGTTTCCTGCAGGTCAGATTGGATGGTTTTCCTGTCACCTTCTACATGAACCTTCTCGTCTCCAACCTGATCCAACTCGGTGGTTTGGTTATTTTAATGGTGAAGATGAATGAAAATAATTTCCATCTAATCTGCTACGTTGTCGTCGGCTGTGGCGCTTTGACCAGTATTTGTTTCAGGACAGTCATTGCTCTGGAAAGGTACCAAAACACCTGCCTTTGTGTTTAATAAGTCAGGGTTACGTTTCTGTGCAGCAGTCTGAGCGACGTCTCTCTGTTTCAGGTATTTTCTCATCTCCTGGCCACAGCTGCTTTTCATCAGACAGACCAAAGGTTACGTGATATTCTGTGTTTTGATCTGGCTGTTTGCGATTTTTCTTTTTCCTCTTTTCATGATGTATTCACAGTATATATTCTTTATGGTGTTTCCCTTGATCCCAACTCCTGTATTCTTCTTCTGTGTGGCTCGGACCCCAAAATTCCTGCCTGCAGCCACTTCCCTAACCACAGAAGAAAAATGTAGGATTGTGGCAACTTTGATTCTGTTGCTGATTGTTCACATATTCATGATCCTCCCGCTGAGTGTGTATTATATTAATCCATATTTCCATGAATCATATGTGAAATTTAACAGCTCACTGATCTTGTTTCTCTTCAGTCCCTTCATGGATTTGATTCTGTTCGTTTTCATGTGTAAAGGATTAGTTGACAAGCTGTTGATGTGTTTCAGCTGCCACAGTTGTAGCAGATGAAACACATCAAGAGTTTATGACTCTACATTATTTCAGTTTTCAAGTCTTCCACCAAACACAAGTATTGCAACTTTATATCAATATGCTTAACTGATTTAAACTTAGCACAAAAAGTAAAGAAATGTGTGTTTGGTAGATTTTTTTCTGTGCTTCATGAAAATAAATCTTGCACTGTTGAGAAGTCTGTTTATTTCATTTTGTATGGATTGTGATTGTGTGTTGAGCTGCAGAAACTCTTTGACTTACAGGCAAAATAAGATATTATGTCCCACCAGGATGATGAAAAAGACCAAGTACTTGTTACTTCAAAACTGGAATCAGAAAAATGTTAAATGCATTTTGCTTATCCAAAATACTACAATGGGAGCTTTGATGTCAATCAAAAATAAATGATATTTCTTCTTTAATTTTAGCTTTCCTTCGCTGGCTCCCGGTTTAATCCAGGCCACAAGTTTAAATTCTTATTCTTACATACAAAGCCCTTAATATGGAAGAGCTTATGGGTCTATATACTGTAGCTCTTCACTCTTCACTCTGAGACCACTTTGAAACTAAAAGTAGGATGAGAAACAGATCTGTTAGGTTTCTGGATTCTCTCCTGCGAAAAAAAATGCCGATAACTTCAGGATCTATTGCTGAGACTGAAGAAACTGAAGGAGTTAGTCCTGTTATTACTGCTTCATTTTTCTGTAACATATAAAGTACTCATAGATTAATGCTTCTTTGATTGATCAGTTAACCTGACAATCATGTTTTTGGACTGTGGGAGCGAGGCGGAGTACCCAGTGAGGACACAGAGGCACAGGGGAAACATGCCAGCTCTGTGCAGAAAGTCTGCAGGCTGAGAGTTCAACCCACAACTTTCTTGCTACAAAGCAAAAATGTGCACTTCATAAACTTATATTAACATAAAAGGATGTTAAAATGTTAAAATAATAATGTTGTCTGAACTATTCTTTTATCTATGCATTCATGTTATGTAGTTAGTTTAGTTGTTACAGTTTATCAATAACATTAATAGAATAGAATAGAATAGAATTCAACTTTATTGTCATTGCACTGTCACAAGTACAAGCAACGAGATGTAGTTTGCATCTATCCAGCTGTGCTCTACGAGATATAAATATTTATTTACAGATGTACAAGACTATGTATGTATGGACTATAAGGGGTTATAGCAAGAGATATAGATATTGTGTATAAATATAAATATAAATATGGGAGCTGTATGCACAGATTATACAGATTATACAGAATATACAGATTATACAAGAATGTTAGGGAATGGATTATATACTGTATGTATATAATATAATACAAGATAAATAATGGCAGATAAAATTTACAGGTTGTATATGTGTGTGAAGAAAACAGTCCGTGATGTGTGTGTGTGTGAGGATAGTCCATGTGTTATTGTTGTATGAGAGGATAGGGGAGTACAGTCCTTATAGTTTATGTTTCATGTCAGGAGGCGTTCAAAAGCGTGACAGCTGTGGGAAAGAAGCTGTTCCGGTGCCTGGTGGTTCTGGTCCGTAGGCTTCTGTAACGCCTCCCAGAGGGCAGGAGGGAAAAGAGTGTGTGTGCTGGGTGAGGGGAGTCCTTTGTGATTTTCCCGGCCCTTTTCAAACACCGCTTCCTGTAGATGTCCTTGATGGCAGGGAGCGGTGCCCCGGCGATATACTGGGCAGTTTTCACCACCCTCTGCAGCGCCTGCTGGTCGGAGACAGAGCAGTTTCTGTACCAAGCTGTAATACAGTTGGTGAGGATGCTCTCAATGGTGCAGCGGTAGAAGTTCCTGAGGATCTCTGAGGACAGGTGGTTCTTCCTCAGGGTCCTCATGAAGAAGAGGCGCTGATGCGCCTTCTTAATGAGTTTGGAGCAGCTGGTCGTCCAAGTCAGGTCCTCGGAATTTGGTTATGTTCAGTTTTTTTAAAAACTGGGACAACATATATGAATTAATATTTATGTTTAAATACATGAGATTGCAGCCAAGTGGTTTTTCTATCTCTTGTCTAACTGGCAGGTCAATGTTAAAAAAAATAAAAATAAAACAGAACACAGCAAACAAAAATAAAAAATATATTGCTACTAAATACATTTTTTAAAGAATCTAGGATTAGAACTTTAAGATAAAAAATGTAAGAATTATTAGAATATCATATTAGACTAATTATATTTTTAATACAAAAATGTGGGCTTAGTGAGAGGTACACTTAGTATCTGTTTAAAGTTACACTTTTAATCTGACAAATTAGCCCCCTGTTTATTAAATGACTGTAAGATAAAAAATGTATAGATGGGAAATTACTTCTGGTCCTCTGTTATGTATGACCATCAAAAGCAGCTTACATTATATCATGAAGTTTAACTTTAAAGTCAAAGGAAATGCGAGTAAATCTGGAGAAGTATTCTCACAGAATCCTAAAGCTAAGCTGAGAAAAGCTTAGTTTTGACAGAAAGGACAAACCTGAGACATTCATTTGCATTGCATTTATTTATGAACATGTGAAATGCATAACGCTAAAGAGCCTGATAAACCTGAAGATAAATGTCTTTAATGTTTGCTGGTTTGAGTTTTCTCTTATCTATGCTTCCTGCTGCTCACCTCACCACAGCGAAGCTCTGAGAGCAGAGAGAGAAACTTCATGGTGCAGGATGAATTCATGTGGTTGGAGTTGAACTCTGTGAAACTTTTAGTTGACACGTCAGTCCTCTTGTACTTGTTTTTATACTTTTAATAAATTGCACTTAAACCTGATCACTTATTACTTATGTGTCACTTATCATAGTGACGCCTCATATAGAGAAATAAAAACACTGCAGAGCTACAATCACTCTGATGATCTGCTGCTGTTATTTCTAGCCGGATTTCAAACCTGCAGCAGCGAAGACATGTTAGCGTCTTGTCCTGAAACTCTTCCACTTGAAAACAAACAGAATCATGTCTATAAAATAAAGGAAATGGATCCGGGTCAGTTAGATACTTTTGCTTTCTGATGGGTTCTGAGTGAATTTAGCAGCTGAGGAACGGTCCTCAGTAATCTTTGATATAATTATCTCATGTTGGAAGTCAGTGAAAGTCTCACACAACAGTGGGGTGCTGCACACCTGAACCCAAACTGGGCCCGGTTGGTGATTGCCCGGCTGGTTGGGAGCTCTGTAGGGTCGGTGCTGCTTGGTGCCGGGCGGTTTTAGTGCGGTTGGTTGGTGGACAGGTCCAGGACTGAAAACACGGCTCGGTACCGGGCTTGGTTTGCACAGTGGGAGGAGTCGGCACCACCGGGTTCTGGGTTTCAGTGCCTGAACGATATATCTGCTGAAATTAAGTAAATTATTAAACAAAGAAATAAATAATAATCATCCTCGCTCTTTTAAATACAGAAGATAAATACTTTTTACTCTCTGCTAGCAGCAGTAGGCGGGGTGAACAATCCACATCGAATCAGTTTCCTCATTGAAGCTATGAAAACCTCTGAAGACTGAGGCTGATTTAAACCAATGAGCTGAGCTGGAGGACTGAGGAACAGCTGTGAGTAAAAAAACCTTTTTATTTCAAAACAGAAAGATTACTCTGAAGTAAGCATCATTTTAGTTTTGAGAGAAAGATTCTCAGATTTATTTATATGTTTGGAGCATATAAAAAATGAAGCTGGTTGGAAACGACCATTTCAAACTCATTAAAAAATAATCAACACAGATCAAAAGTATTTAAATGCTTTCCAGTTTATTTGAACTGTAACATTGATTGGTCCAAATCACTCTAGGCCAGTATGACCAGTTTATTAGCTTTTTGTTGATCAAAGACCAGAATTTAAAAATAAAATGTTTTCACAGGTAGGGTGTCTAAAATCAACAACGTTTGGAAGAAATGAAGTCCTTTCCAAGATTAGGATTAAATGATCCATATGAGGATTTTACAGCTGATCCAGATTATATGGATGTGATGATTTGGATCAACATTCATGTGTGTTTACCCTTCACCTTTTTGGTCATCGCTTTGTGCTGTACAGTAAGTACATTTCAACCTTAACCGCATTTGATGTTATTTCATCCAGATTGTAGTATTGGTAAAAGTAAAGTTTTTTATGATGTTTATCTGCCTAATATCACAATGTTCTCCGAAGCATTCCCAACATTAAAATATAAACAGATGAGTGTCGCAAACCTTTTTATCTCTTTATAAAAAAATTATTTTATGGGCTGAATGAAAAACTTACAATCTCTTATTGTCCCTGATGTTATTATAACAAATAGCAAAATAAACTAGAGTAGCCAGAGGTAACAGCAGGTTCATCAATCTCATTTATAGCAAGATAAATATAAGTATTTATGCTTCTTTAAGACACCACAACAGTTCATTGCTGGTTTTATGTGTGTGAAACCATTAACTGGGTTCTGATTGAATGTTTCCTGCAGGTCCGTTTGGATCACATTCCAGTTACCTACTACATGAACCTCCTCGTTTCCAATCTGATCCAGTTCATCAGTCTGATTGTATTTGTGCATATAGGCAGATTTCATTTCAATAGCCTTTCTAAATTTTTTATTTCCTACAGCTGTAGTGGAATGGCCAGTTTTTCCTTCAGGATGGTCTTTGCTCTGGAAAGGTACTAACTCATATTTTAGGCTGTTTAGACTGTAATGAATCAGATATATTAATATGGAAGATGCTTTGTGTAAATATGTCTGTGTACTGATGCTAAGGTCTTCCTTTTGTCTTCTCTTTCAGGTTCCTTTACATATCCAAGCCACAGTGTCATTTCATGAGACAGTGTAAAGGTTTAGTGACTGTCAGTGTTTGCGGATGGATTTTTTCTGGTGTCATCGTCTTTCTTTTATTCGCTTTTTATCACGATTTACTCCAGATCTGTCTTTTGCTCCTTGCTACCCTGGTAACCATCATCCTTCTTGCTGTGACTCTTAAGTCACTGTGTAAAGCTTCCTCGATGCCTGTCAAAGAAAAATGCAGAAACATAGGAATTTTAGTTCTGTTGCTGGTTAATCACATAGTGACTATTTTACCAACAGATGCTTATTTTTTTTATTCATGCTTATATTTCTATCCGAATAAATATGAATATTTCAGGCAAATGGAGACATCATTGTTCACAGACATCATTTTCACTTTGAGTCTCCACGGTCCTGTCATGGACTTGATTCTGTTTGCTTTCATGTCCAAAGGGCCTTTCATTAAGCTCCTGATGCGTCTCTGCTGCTGCAGGAAGGAAACAGCTGCAGCAAATGACACCAGCAGCTCATCAGTTTGACTGAATCAAGTAGGGAAGAGAAACAAAAAACAAAAATATATGCCAAATAGGCCTTTATTTCAAGTTAAAGAAACATTGATCCTAAAAATTCAAAGGTTGAATTGCAGTTTCTGGAACCAGAACTATATGTGTATATTTACTTCCATAAAAATGTTTTGGTTTTATTAGCAGCCAGATGATTTATATTAAATATTTCAATTATTTGTTTTTGTTTCTTATAAATATTTGGTTCTGAGTTTTTCTTGTTGTGTTTCAGAGGCTGCTGCCTCACTGAGGCACTTTGTGAACTTATTACTAAAAACACAGATTAGTAATTCTGTGTTTTTTTCCATTTACCTTTTTTGTTTTAAAACATTTACACTGTACACATCATATTGTGATTTAAAAGAAAAAAAAATGCTTTGCTTCTTTTAGCATCGGTGCAGAAATATCTTCTAAAGTTTCTGAAATTGTAACGATTAGCCGATAAATTGTAAATACATTTTTAGTTTTGTTGTAACTAAAATTACTGTTGTGAATTATGATCTGATCAGTTTGTTAAGGCAGGAGAAATTATTATTTAGTCAATGGAACCTAAATCTATTTTAAGCTTTGACAATAGCTTAAAACTTTGCTTTTAAGATGTTTTAGTTTTGTTTTATTTGCACTAAACAAAATGCTGCAAATTAGCTTAGCTATAAGTACAATGATACATGATAGAACTGCTTTTTTATTTGGTTTATTTATGTAAATTTGTGTCTGTTCCTGTCAAATCAACCTAATTGTATTGAGTTGAAAATCTAATTGCGTTTGGAAAAAATTAACAGCAACATTCAGTTTTTTCAGTCTGTGATTTATTTCTTTTTTTAATTTGATCATTTAGTTGTACATTAAGAGCAGAAAGCATCTTACAGCTCTACAGAAGCTGAAATGAAATGTAAATCAACGATGTTACATTTAAGTTAGCTGAAGTTTATTTTCATGAAATACTTTTGAATTCATTTTATCTCTGTATAAATAAAGATCAGTTTCAACTTGTTTGAGCTTTATGTCGATTCAGTTATTCAGGTTCAGTAAACTGTTTGTTTTTGCCTCCATTTTAGGTCTCACTCTACTTTTATTTTTCACATTACATTTACTGGGAGAAGCTTGAACTTTAGAAATCTGTGAACAAACAAATCTGCTTTTTCCATCAGGGTTTTGGACACAAATAAGATGCAATGCAGTCATACATCATGTTTTACTGACTAAGCTGCTTACATAAAAAGAAGCACAATGTAATAATAAAGACACATCATTAACTTCAACTTCAAAATGTCGTCTTTGCATTTTGATGATTAACTCGACTTCCTGCCACTCACTTCACCACACTGAGGTGTGGAAGTTAGAGAGATAAACATTTCTCAGAACAAGACAAATTAATATGAGCATATTTAAGTTTGTGAAAATTTGTTTCTGAGTGTCCAGACTGTCCAGTCCATAATCTATAAATCATTGTAGGTTGGATTTAATTCTGTCAGTTTCCATGTGAAAAGACTCCATGAAAAAACTCCTGGTGTATTTCTGCAGCTGCAGGATGGAAAACTGAAGGAAATGTCAGCAGCAGATAATGAGTGCACTTATGAAATACATGATTCCAGATTATTTTACCCATATTCACAAGATAACATAATCTGTTAACATGCTGGCATTTACTAGTAATTTACTTTCCATTTATCTGTTTTTATATTATGCAATTATCTAAACTTTCTACCTCTGCATCTATGCCACATTGTAGTGGAAATAAATTCAGTCGTAAATTATATATATATATATATATATTTTTTAATAATAACAACAACAACAACAACAACAACAATAATAATAATAATAATAATAATAATAATAATAATAATAATAATAGTGGTTCAATCCACAACGTGTGGATTAAGAGTCAATACTTCCATACATGAAATGGTTCATGTCTCAGAAATCTGTAAACAGTTAGTTCAGAGTTTAGGTTTATCCTTTTGAAAAGAAATGCAAAAAATAATTAATAAAAAAACTAATTAATTAGAGATATATGTACTGCTCTATAATGTTTCTTTTGGCTATGTATCGTGGAGGATGCGTGTGTGTGTGTGTGTGTGTGTGGGTGTGCGTGTGTGGGTGTGTGAGTGACAGTGGGAGGGGGAGGTTTATCATTATTTCCTTATTGCACATTTCATTTGAAAACATCCGTATATGAGGCTTTCTAAAAACCGCTTCAACAACCTGGAAATCTTCTTAAGATAAGTTGTGAGTAAACAATCTCATAATTACAGTTTCTTTAAGTGAATGTTTGTATTTGATTTGAGTTCAGTCAAAATATTAAGACATAAAAATAAACAAGCAGTTAAAAACAGATGGTCTCCTTTATTTATCTGAGTTTTGAGGTAAAACAATGTCAGTAATTGCTAATGTTAGCAATGACAACAGAAAACCAAGGGAATGTTTTAGGGTGTGAAAATTTCTGATAACAAACATCTTAACAGAAAAAATGCATGAGCAGACAGTGATCTACATTTATTATGCTATTTAAAATCCGGAGCTGAAAATCAGATTTTATTTTGGCTGAAGAACTAAAGACAATACAAAGTTCTCCCAAAAGTTAAAATAAATCTTTGCAGAATTACAGACAGTGAAAACCAAAGTCATGAATTTCCTTTTATGTATTTGAGTTCTTGTGAGTTTAATCCATTGTTAACTGATGTCATACAAACAGTTTCCTCTCAGAAAATGCAGTTTTCAGATTCTCTCAGTGGGATTATTTGGATCAACGTCCATGTCTGCCTCCCTTTTACTTTCCTGCTTATCACTTTGTGCTGTCTGGTACGTAAAACCCATATTGTTTCTGGTCTGAAATAGTCATTATTAAAAACATATGGACATGTTTACTAAGTAAACATCCAGTTTTGTCTTTTCTTAAATCGTTCTGCAGGTGCGGTTGGATGGTGCTCCGGTCTCCTACTACATGAACCTTTTGCTCTCTAATCTAGTCCAGCTCATCATTCTGATCGCTTTACCTCAACATTCAGATTATCACTGGAAACATCTGGACTCTGTTCACGTCTATGCCTGCTGCGTTTTGGCCAGTCTCTACTTCAGGACGGTCATAGCTCTGGAAAGGTACCGGTGTGGTAGATGTGTAACATCCTACAGCCTGACTTTCTTCATGATTTTTACAATCTTTTCTGTGTTGCAGGTGTTTTTTAATTTCCTTCTCGCTGCAATACAGTGTGACACAAACCAAAGGCTTGGTGATCGTCTGTGTTTTGATCTGGGTGTTCAGTTTTGGTTTGGGCCTTCTGTTTTTAAAGTTCCTTCATGGACTGTTGTTCCTGGGTTTTGCGCTCCTTCCTGCTCCTGTGTTCATTGTGTGTCTGCTTTGGACCCTCAAATCGATAAACACAAACTTATCAGTGTCATCTGAAGAAAAAGACAGAACTATGGGAATGCTTCTGGTTTTGCTGGTTAATTACACCGTCTCAATCTTCCCTGCAGTTATTTATTATATTTACTTAGGAGATTTTAATCGCTATTATTTTAAAATTGCTGATTTTTTCCTGACCCTGTTTCTCTTTGGTCCATGTATGGATTTGTTCTTGTTCGTTTTCATGTGCAAAGGACTTATTGACAAGCTGCTGGTGTGTCTGTGCAGCTGCAGGAAGGAAACCAGTGAAGGATCTCATCTCAGCAGCTCATCAGCTTGAATACTGTAAAGAAATACATTTACTTTTAGTTTAATAAAACAAACAGATCCAATTTATATGCAGACATAAGGAGTCTGCATATAAATCATATTCATCTGACCAGGCAGAGATTTGAAACCATGTAATATATTCAGCAGAGAAAACTGATTTAATTGAACTATTCAAAATTATTGTGTGAAATTCAACAACTTCTATAATATTTTTAGATTGTTGCTTTACATTTTTAAAGCTCCTTTGCCTTACAGGTTTCTGCTTTGGTCAAAATTTACTGATTTTTTTTTTTATTTTGAAGGAAAAAAAGTTAATCATGTGAAATATGAGTAATGAAATTGTGATTGTGCCATGCTATAAATAAAGAATATACTTGTTGTCACTCGCTGTGTTGTGATATTGGTGTCACAAATCTACTTAGAGGTTCGTTGTGCTTAATGTTCTTGCTGCATTTTGATCATTATCTCTGTTTCCTGCCACAGAAGCACTGAAGATACAGAGAAAAAATGTTTTTATGGTAAAAAACATTTGAAACATGCCCCCTCCTCTGTGTGGCTCCTTCACCACATTCCCTCACAACAAGGAAAAATTCAAAGCACCAAGAAAAGGTTTTCATCATGCAGGAGGGATGTGAGATTTATGAATAGACATTTTTGGTATGTCTTCATAAAATCCAAGGTCACATTATTAATCACACATTGACATCAATCTAATATGTAACAGTTTTTAAAAAGAAAACATAAAGTAACAAGTTTCAGACAGAAAATCTCAAATTCTTTGAGCAAAATTCTGTTTATTATGATAAAGTGTTTGCATTATGTTTGCACTGGATGCAGAACTACATTTTGTTCTTTTCAGTCACATTAGTGGGTCATAACTTTTATATTCAAGCTGATGTCTAAGGGTTCTCGCTCTGCTTCTCCATCAGTTATGATCCCATATGGTGTCTCTGAAAAACATAGAACTTTGTGCCAAAGTTACTGGACTTTGGGACCTTTCACACTAATAAACTGTAAAAAAAAAAAAAAAAAAACATTTTTATGCAAAAGGCTCTAATATGTAAAGATGCAGAATTTCTTAAAACATTTCCTGCTGCATTTTGATCACTATCTCTGCTTCCTGCCACTCATCTCACCACACCGAAGCTCTGAAGGCAGTGAAGAAAAAAACTGCACAGTGAAGCAAAAAACAAAAAAACAAAAAGATGATGGTCCAATGTACAACCGTGTGAATGTTTGGTACGGATGACATTTCAGTGCAGCTGCTGGTGAAATGTCTTTTTAACATTTCTAACATCGAACCAACCAGACTGCAGATCTGTTGATTTTAGAGGTTGGATTGTAGAACAGAGAGACATCCTGGTAAAGATATTGTAAGTAAAGTAATTATTAATTATTGTCATATTTTTGATTAATATCTTCTGACAATTTAAAAATCTATTAAATGATTTTACTGTAACAGTTTTTATTAAATATTTATATTGAATATTGTTGTAAATTGTGTAAATGTCCCATAGTAGCACATCAGATGAATGCAAGTCTTACTAATGATATCATGTCAATAAGCAAATAGAATGCTTTCATAATTTTTATTATTTTTTACAACAGGATTTTTGAGAAGTACATACGAAGAAATGGAATTTGAAGTTTATCTTAATGTGATGATTTGGATGGACGTCCGTGTTTGTTTCCCCTTCACTCTGCTGGCCATCGGTTTGTGTCGCATGGTGAGAAATTTACTGATTAACTGAAAGTTTTCTGTCTTTTGTTGAAATTATTTGCATTTCTTCTTCCCAAATGAATAGACTTTTTACTTCTAATATACTGACAAAAACAAACATTTGACTTTTTTCTAAACATACAAATGTAAATTTATCTAAAATCCATTGATCAGTTTTCTTATTATTTGTAGCATTTTTTCATTCTTTTTCAAACGCTGGAAACATTATTAGCTTTGAAGGCCTGTTTTAGCAAAAAAAGAAATAATGCAGAGTAGCAAATAAAAAAAGAAAGTAATAAATTAACTCATTTTGACTTTTTTGACAGTGATGGCGCAAATGCTATTAATCTTGATGTCGTCATGACAACTTGTTCATTCTTTGACTCCAGCAAATTCACTTCATGTTTAAACTTTGGCTATATTTAATATTTAATGTTATCAATATTGAAATGAAATACTGATGAAAACTTTCCACCTTACTCTGAAGATCAAAGTAGACTTAGGGTCAAGGGTCAAGATTTTTGATTAATCATTGTTACCTTTTGCCATAAAATAAAATAATAATAATAATAATAATAATAATAATAATAATAATAATAATAATAATAATAATAATAATAATAATAATAATAATAATAGTCGTAGTAGTAGATTATTTTAAATTACACTTGGGAGCAAATACTTTGGAATTAAATTGAATGATCTAAATAATAAAAATAAAACTGACTTTGTTTCAGAAGACTATTTTAATTCAAGTCAAATTTGTTTGGGGAAAAAAAAGATTAAAACATTAGGAAAATCATAGAAATCTAGAATTTTTTATTTTTATAACATCCATCAAATCTCTTCCTTTTGGCTTTAATATTTTCCAAAAGTAAATATAAATATTTCCATTTATTAGCTGAAATAGGACACACAATATGATTACAGTTTTGCTTAGTCATCACTAAATTAGCCCGTTTTAACTCTGATGGATACATGAATCAAACTGTGTTTATTTCAGCCATAATGTGATTTGTTAAATGTTTTCTGCAGGTTCATTTTGACAACCTTCCTCCCATCTACTACACAAACCTCCTCACCGCCAATGCAGTCCAGCTCATCACTCTGATTGCTACTGTTGAAACAAAAGATGGACGTTTTCCAAATTCCACATGTCTCATAATCTACGGTGGTGTTGTGATGGTCAGTCTGTACCTCAGGATGATCATCGCCCTGGAAAGGTAACAACTCTTAAAATCATAAACAATCAGGGTTGCAGAGTTTTGGCAGAGATATTTACAGATTTTCTCTGTTTTGTGTTGCAGGTGTTTTTTCATCATCCAGCTGCCTTTCATCAGACAAACTAAATATTCTTTAATAATCTGTGTTTCTGTCTGGGTTTTCTGCATGGGGCTTTTTCCTCTTCTGGTATTTTTTCGCCACTTTTCAGTCATCTTTGTTTTTGCTCTCATTCCTTCTATCATCTTCCTCTTGTGTCCACTCGGGGCCTTCATATCTCTGCCTAGAGCCGCCTCAGGATCTCCGGAAGGAAAACGTAGAATAATTGCAACTTTTGTTCTGTTGCTGATTAATTACTCTGTAACAATTGTCCCACCAGTTAGTTTTTTGACCTTTAGATCAGATTATTATTATATGTATGAGGATACACAGTTTTTTGTGACCTTGTTTCTGCTCAGTCCTTTCATGGATCTGCTTCTGTTCGTTTTCTTGCGTGAAGGCCCCGTCGACAAGCTGCTGGCCTGTTTCTGCTGCTGCAAGATGGAAACACCTGCAGTAGAAGATGGCAGCAGATTATCTATCTGAAATAAAAGGAGAGACCAAGCAAATGAGCAAAATATTACATTACTAATGTTACATTACTTTTAGCTCTACTAATATTAATGTCACAGCAATCAGCCTTTAACAAATGATGTAAACTCATTTCTCAATCTTTAGATCAGATGCAGAATTTTAGCCCCGTATAACTGTAACAGGGCACTGCCTGAATTAAAAAAAGTTTGACATAAACATATTAATCCATTTAGAATCAAATATGATTTTTTTTCCAGCTTGTATGTATATGTGGAAATGAAAATGATTTTGTCAAAAAGAGGAGTTGAATTTTATTGAAATAGTTCAAAATCAATAGTAATTTATCAGCCAGTAAAAATGTAAGTTAGAAAATAAACAAAATATCTAAATTAGTTACTTTATATTAATAAGTGACAGTCAGTCTGTGCATCAGTCTCTATTTATAGGACAGTTGTTTTTGTTGCATCATAGGCATAGCAGAACTGCTAGAGTTTGAGCTCTAGGCTCATTATTCCTGTGATTTGGAGCTTTAATGTTGGTGATACAATCTCCCTGCAAACACCTTCTAACAGCGCCTTCATCACAAACTGATGTTATTAATCTGTAGATTTAATAAATGTTTCACGTCACTGTGGGGGAACTTTCACCTGTTCTTTGTGACAGTGATGCTTCAGTTGATTAAGGTTTGCAGATATTTGTTTTGCTCATAAGGTCCAAAAAAGAAGCCAAGCATCCTGTCACACCTGCAGCTGATCCACTTTGGTTCGATTTGTCCAAACCGCATCATTCCAGAAATCTTGTGGTTTATTCAAATGAAACAGTAAACCATTGTTGTGCTGTTGTGTTTTTGGAGAGACAAAAACTGCCTCCATCAAACCATCAAGTTTTTCTCCTCCACTTCTTTTTTAATGCTTTGCTTTAACATTGAACACATTAGTTGAGTCCTGCAGAGTCTCAGAGTCTGGGGTTGATCTGTTGTTGTCCAGTGTGACCTTGTAGAGGATTTGTTGTGATCTTAACCTTACAACACAATTCTGTAAATTTATTCAGTGTCCTGCAGCTTTTATATGTGTCCCTGGTCCAACCTGCATCAAGCAGCTGAATCACCTCCTGAAATGTGAAAGTTCTTCAGAGTCCTGATCAGGTGGGTTGAAGCAGAGACACTTCTGAAGGTTACAGGACACTGACCTCCAAGGACTGGAGTTGAAGACCTCTGCTTTAGAAAATGTATGGATGTTTTTACTTGTGAATAATTTTCTCTTAGTAGGGTAATTAATTGAAAATGGTTTTCCATATTTCTTCTCAGGTTGATATTCAGAAACTGTGACTCCTTTAATATCATTATGGATATAATTTTGCTTCGTCTGTGAACAACAACAAAGATGATGTTCAGTTAATAGATTGATCATTACCAGAAATAATCAGAAACTTGCAGATATTTTTCCTCTTATTTTCATAGGAAGCTGTGAGTATTTAGATTTTTTTATGACTAAACTTAAAAAAACGTGTTTTTTTTTTTACTCCTGTTACATTTAGAAGACAATGCTAGAATCTTCAATCACTTCTTGATATTTTATGATGATGTGTGTGGTTGTGTGTGCAACCTTTATAATCTGTGTACGTTGTTGCTGAATAAATGCTGAACCCTGTGACCCGCTTCTGTTTGTCAAACGGTTTGGATCATTATCCTGCTAAAAGACCCAATGACAGAAAACCATCAGATCTCTAGTGCAGGTCACCAGGTTTTTGCATAAAATGTGGTAAAAATCAATTCAAAAAGTCAAATGTCCTCATAAAACGACACAAACAGAAATTACTTCATTGTAACTACATTATTTATCAATAATCTTATGTAACAAAATGAGATAACTTTAAAAATCAGACATCAGTCAGGTTTGGGATGTGAAGTTCATCTTTCATTCAGTTCTACAGAAAAATAAAACTGATGTGATGAGCAGAAAAGATAAAACCAGAAGTTTTAATTGACCTTCAGAGGTAATGTTAGGGCACTTTTTGGGCTCCTTAAGTACCGTAACCACAAAAATCTTCTGAAGATTTATCACCACAGTTTTGTCAGGTTCTTAAACGTTGACGCTCCTAAAATTGTCGTTTGCAATGGGATACCTGGTTACAGAGTCAACTAAACTGATAAAAAGCTCAAAGCTTGAATCAACTGTTTTGAGCTGTTTTCAAATAAAACATAATGTAATCCATTCTGCACTTCAATGCAGTTTTAGGAAAGTGAATCACAGATAATCAGGCCTTTTGTTCTGGGTAAGAGTCATAGTCAGCAGACCAGGGGGACAGAGAACCTCAAAGCTTTGACTCTAGATTAGAACCATTGATGTCACAGAATGGGTTTTAATTTACCACCATAATAAAAACACAGGCTCTAACTGATACAACAAAATCATGCATTCATCTTCACTCTATTCTGACTGCTTTGTTAGTTCCTGTTGCTGCAAAACTTCACCACAGCATGATGCTGCCACCACCAGGCTTCACTGTAAGGGTGGTATAGGCCCTGTGATGAACTATTCCAGGTTTATTCCAAACGTTTCGCCTGGCATTGACACCACAAGTGTGAAAACTCTCCAAATAATTTATCTTTACATCTTCATGTTCCAGTTGTTGTCAATGGAAATGCATTTTTCTGAACTTTTGTTCATGATGCAGATTTTAAAAGCACAACCATAGTCCTAATCAACTATTTTTAGTTTTTGAGGTAATGCCAGTAGAGAGTAGCTCAATCATAAAGGACTGTCTGTACTCTGTGTGCATGTGGTTGTAAGACCCAATAACTTCTGAGCAAAACCACAGTTTCCTTTTTGTTGCTTGTGTTTAAACAGTAACCCTTCCTATTTAAACAGCTGAGTAGAGGTGGAAGTCATACTGAGTAAAGAAGCTGTAAGTACATTTTTTCAGAAATACTTCATTAACTTTGCAATGAAAAGCATATTCACTGTAACAGGTTTTAGTGACTTGTGTTTTATTTTAATGTCTTCCATGAAAACTTTATGCTGATCTGATGTGATGCTACATGAGCTTAATGAGAAAAAAGTTAGCTAACGTGTCTAAGCTAAAACCAAGTTTGTAGTTCTGTAAGCCAGAAACACCCAGTGGCCACTTTATTAGGAACACCTGTGGCTTATCAACATACAAACCAGACCAGTCTACTACATATCTGCAGCTGAGAGCAGAAGCTTAAACCTAGACATGGGGAAGACGACTTAAACTGAAGGTCTGAACAGGGAAGGAGGCGTTTTACTGACTTTGAATGTAGTTTGTTGGTGGTGTCAGGTAGTTTGGTCTGAGTCCTTCAGCAGCATCAGATTTACTGCAATTTCACAAACAATTTTCAACCAAGGATTGTTGAATATCATCCTCAGGTCCTCTTATGTTAGCACAGAATAGAAAACTAAATCTGGATCTCTGTAGTCCCACTAACATTAGGCAATCTGAAGACTCAGGATGATGAGTTTTCATTTCTGATGTGACATTCAGACTGAAAATCAGAAGCTGACATGAACAACATGAGAGTTTGAATCTAACCTGTCTTGTGTTAATAATTTCGGGTGCTTGCGGTGTTATAGTGATAACGATATTTTTCTCAGCACACTTTGGTCTCTTTATTATTAACTAAGCTTCTTGTGCACAAAAGAAAGAACCAGTTTGTCAGGGATTGGTGCCCCTTACCCAGTTTGTCACCCAGTGACTGCTGGAGAAACGCAGCCCCCTCTCATGCAGCCCTACAAGGACAAAGAGTTGTAGAAAATTGATGGATCAACAGAAGAAACTGTTTTTCTGGTTGCTAAATACTGTTATGAAACTTATTTTAAAAGTTTGACAGGACGGTTGGGCAGAAATGAAAATGTTGTGTCTTGTAGGTGAATTACATTGTAAACTGTATATTTTCAATCATGAAAAAAGTACTGAATGCAAAACACTTTGCATGTAGCAATCACCAAGATGTAATTTGCTTGTAAAGTAATAAAATGATAAATGACAATATTATCATTGTCATGTACAAATTCATGACCATAATGGAGCAGTTTGTGAAACACACTTCTTGTCTCTAAATAACAGGGCTGACTGAGTTTTACAGCACAAACTGAACAGAAATGGGATTTCCAGATTATCTCACTGTGATGATTTCACTGAACTTCCGGCTCTTCCTTCCTTTCACTTTCCTGGTCATCATTTTGTGCTGCATGGTAGGTAAATAACAACTTTGCACATGTAACTTTAATAACAGATAATAAAAAGCTGTTTCACGTAAACAGAAATGATTTTGTTTATAATTATCCCTTTTCCTCTGTTTTATAATACAGACTTTATTATTCCTGACTTTATCATAAAAATCTGACTTTTGATTGTTTCTGCAGATTCGACTGGATCGCGTTCCTGTCTGCTACTACATGAACCTCCTCATCTGCAACCTGATACACATTCTCTCTCTGATCCTGCTGAAAGCCACCATGGATCCTTTTCAGGAAAACTTACTTACAATCACATATTATTTTAAAATGTACAACTTTGGTGCTGTGACCAGTCTTTGCTTCAGGATGTGTGTTGCTGTAGAAAGGTACCAACACACATTTTATCACCAAAACTGCTTTTGCCTTAAAATACATTTTAAGTCAGTTTTACAGATATTTGTGCCGTAGTATTGAAGTTGTATTTCTGCCTTTTGTTGCAGGTTATTTCTGATCTGCTGGCCACAGCAGGACTTCATCAGACAAACCAAAGGTTCAGTCATTATCTGCGCCTCAGTCTGGTTGTTTTGTATTGTTCTTGTCACAAATGTCATCATCTTTAAGTTCTATTATCTGCTTGTGACAGTTGGCTTTCTTTCTGCTCCAGTGTTCATCATAAGTCTGGTCAGTGGTGTTACATATTTACCTAATGTCTCGTCTTTCCCAGCTGCAGAGAAACACAGAATTATGGGAATTTTTGTTATAATAATGCTTAATTACACGTTGACAATCCTGCCTGTGCTTATTTATTTTATTTATACATATCTGCACTCCCCTGAAATGACAGAAATTATTTTTGCCTTGTTTCTCTTCAGCCCTTTCATGGACCTGATTCTGTTTGTCTTTATGTGTAAAGAGATCACTGACCAGCTGTTGATGTGCGTCTGCTGCTGCAGAAAGGAAACTCCTGCAGAAGATTAGAAAAGCAATCAGTCTGTTAAAGTGTAGAGCAGACTGGTAAACGTAGACTGTAGATATTTACAAGATGGTAAAAAATGTTTGGTTGCTTTGAAATCAACATGTTTTATCCATCCAGTCGAGCTAATTTGAAAATAAATAACTGAACATGTTATAAATTATACACATTATCATCAAATGTAATTTTTTATTCTGTTGCAAATTAATTTTTGCAGAAATATGTGTATATATGTGTAAATATTTTGCTTGTCAGTTTATTATTATTTCAGTTTTATGCTGTAAGAATGTTCATTTAGTTGCCATCTAGTGGCTGAATTAGGTACTACATCTAAGAGTTTGATGACGTCACAGAAAGCCTACAGGCAGGAGGACTGGTCTCAGTTACACTGCAACATTTTAAACTTCAAGCTGGTCTGTGAAAGAATTTTGATAAATAACTAAATTTACAATTGATGTTTCAGTTGATTGATAATAATTTAGTTATTTGAATTTAAGCAGCATTTTTATTTTGTACTTACAAACTTTTACAGCTGTAAGCTAATTATTATCCCCTGAAGACATTTATTATACGTTTAAATGCTGTATTATTTGCTACTCTGCATTATTTCTGAGTTTATCTGAATGTCGACTCCAAAAAGGCGACGGAAAATCAGTGTGAAGTGTTTTCTCATCAGTGAGCTGTTTAGTTCTCACTCTGTTTTCTGTAACGATGTTCAGTGGAACCGATACATAACCTACAGAATAAAATCCAAATTATATCAGTTTATTTTTTTAGTTGTTATATTAAAACAAATGTGAAACATGATGATATTAAAGAAAGTAAAAACAGGCTAATTAACAAGCAGCACTGTAAATTATTATTATTAATAATATTATTATTAACACCACAATAATATTTAGTTTCTTGTCCTGTAAGTGAATCACCAATAATGACAAAATATAAAATTTTCAAGACCAAGCTTTATGTTATAATATTTTAAAGTCATTAAACCAAAAAAAAAGCTAAGTTTCCACAGAAAATGCTTATTTTTAAACTTTTCTCAGATTAATGTTTCTATTGTTCATTTAATATTTTTGGAAGAAAAATTCAGGAGATAATTGCCTGACCACAAGGGGGCGCTGAAAAAGCACTGACATTTTTATTCTCAGATGATCAACTGGAATAAATAAATAAATTCTGTGATGTCATGGTGGAGCAGATAATAAATAAATTCTCATTAATTAGTAAACATGGAGAAACAGCAGGAGCCTTAAAAATGACCCCAAAGGTTCACATATTGACATACTGTAGATTTCACATTAAATACCTTCTTAATGAAAGACTGGAAGCATGTTGATCATGGACAGGGTGTGTGTCGGAGTTTACTTCTTACTGTGTGTTTTATATAAACAGGCTAAAAATAGGAAAACCTGTTTGAGTCTTCATGTGGATATTCAGGAATATGATGAAGGCAGGGTTTGAAAGCAGCACTTTCTCTATAAATAAAGTTTCTATCAGTTTTATGGGTTTATGTTTCTGTGTTTTCTGCTTTTATTTACACAACTTTCCCTAAAAAATATGGGAAGGGCTTTAATTAGTGTTTGAGAAATGTCCTGCTCTTTAAAGTCAGACTCTGTTTAAATTGGAATACCTGATAAAACACAGTAATGAAGCACAGAACCAGGACTGCAGGCTCATCAGTGCCACAGTTTCCTGATTTAATCAGCTTTACCTGAAGCAACCTTTGTTCTTTGTTCCTCAACTTGAAATGTCTTTTTCTAATGTACATTGTTTTTCTGCTGTCTTAACACAACAAACTATTCATAAATCAAATTTGAATTTGAATGCCACAATATTTTGCATGGCACCTGAAAAAAGCCTAAAGGTGAGTCGAGTACATGAACATGGAAAGAAGTACAGATATACATCTTTTTATTATTTTTATTTCTTGGGCTGTATGTACTGTATGTTTGATGCTCTAAACAAAGTTGACATTTAAATGCTGGAATAAAATTAGGTAAAATCTTTCAATTACACCAAATTTGAACTTTGATTCTTCTTTTAGTTTAGATAAATAAACATTTAAGAACAACTCAAAATTAAATGTGAAACACTGAACCTTGTAAAGCAGGCATGTCCAAAGTCCGGCCCGGGGGCCAATCACGGCCCGCGGTCAGATTTCATACGGCCCGCAGCTTCGGTTTTATAATGTATTATTTATGGCCCGCCTGCACTGTGAAACAGAATAAATAAATCATAACACTTGAAACTGTAATTCCTCCTTTCACCAAATGGTGGCAGCACCACTTTAATACTATCAGTCTGCCTCGGTGCAGCGAACCCCTCTCCGTTCATTTCTGCCATGGCCACTGCAAAGAAAACGAGGAAAGTTTACAGTGAGGGCCGCCGCTTTCAAGGGAGATGGGAATTATAATACTTCTTCACTGAAAATCAGGGCAATTGTGCTTGTCTAATTTGTGAGATTGTTGCCTTGTTTAAGGATTTCAACGTAAAGAGACACTACCAGACTAAACATGCTAACACATACAACAAGCTAACAGGAAGTGACCGTGCTGAAAAACTGAAGCAGCTCCAAGCTGCACTGGCATCACAACAGCGATTCTTCACGCGGACCTGTGAGTCAAAAGAAAATACCACCAAAGCAAGCTACGAAGTTAATGTTAATAGCTAAACATGGCAAACCTTTTACTGAAGATACATTTATCAAAGACTGTGTTATGAAAATGGTGGAGAACATTTGCCCTGAGAAGAAGCAAGAATTTGAGAAAAATGTTTGCCTGGCACGTAACAGTGTGGCACTGAGAGTTGAGGACATGAAACTGAGAGTTTTGAACGGTAACATCTGTCACTATCAGCAGCGAAAAGCCAAAGAACATTTATGCACTTGGGTTTATGGCACTTATTTTTATTAAACTCTTGAGTAAGATTTGGTTATGAACCTGTAGATGTGATACAAACTATTACTTTCTGAAAGATATTGTAAATGACGAGCAAAATTCACTTCTTTTAAGATTTAATAATAATAGATAACTTTGCATTACTTATAACTCCTGTTTAAAATGTTCTTGAGGCAAAGATATTTTAAACTCATGTAAATTTAAGGTATTTCCTACAGTTTGTTTAATGTTATCTGACTCTCCAGATATGAAAGAAAAGCAGAATTTGGGTTTTTAGAGTTGTTCTCATCTGCCTGAGTGGCTTATATTTGGTTATTTTGTCATTTGAAAAATAAAGATAATTGTGACAATGAAAATTGTTTTATAACAGTGTGTGAAACTTTTGTAGTTAAAAAATGTCCAAACAAACTATTGGCCCCCGGGCATCTTCACTTGATCAAATCTGGCCCTCTTTGCAAAAAGTTTGGACACCCCTGTTGTAAAGGTTTTCATACACCAATATTTTCTTTTTTTTGTCACATCCCATTTGCAAACTAATCATCACTGTATTTTACTGAAATGATATATTTCAGAAAAGTGTTGGGTACATGTGTGTTCAGCTCATTGTATGTTAATATAAGATCCTGAAATACTTTGTGTCCAGTGGGTTTTAGAAGACACATGATTATGAAATACAGTCTACATGTGTATTTTAATCTGAGTTGTTACAAACAGCCAAGCACACACCCCATACACACATTTGAATTTCTACTCATTAAGTCTATTATTGTATTTACTATCATTGTACTGAGTATATGTATTGACTTGAATTCATTTTTGTAAATGCATTTATGCAACATCTTCCCAGCCCCAACCGTAGCAAGTCTAGTACTAACCCAGACCCTTACCAAAACCTAATGCACACCATACCTCTAACCATGACCTCTGACCCTAAACAAGATGGATTCACTGTATTACAGCTGGACTTTGATCCCTTTAAGGAACTGGCATTCTGTTGGATCGGCTGCCAAATCAGATCCTGTGTAAATTACAATCCTGTTTTGTGCATAAACATTTAAAAATAACACACCTGCTCAGAAAAAATGCCATTTAAAGTGACTAAAAGTCTCTGAAGTTTCAGATGGATTTCTTAATTAGAGAAGCTTCCAGAAACTTCATGGCACCATGTTTCTGTGTTTTCAGTATTTGTTTAGTCTTCATGGACTCTTCTGCATTTGTCTACATGCCTACAGTCCTAAAGGAAATGTGGAACCAACTCAGATTCTGAGAATTGTTTCTCATTCTTACAGACTTACAAGCTGTTCTTTGTTTAAACTGAAATTATTTACGTGATGCATCTTATTATAAAGCACAATGCTGTTTGTTAATCTTCAGATTACATTGCATTGTGTTATAATGTGATATGATCAGTGTCACCTGAAACAAACTTTCTTTGTTCCTCAAAATAAATGTATTGTTCTCATTTAATCTGCTGTACTGACACAACAAAGAATATCCATGAACTGAATTTGAATATTATTCAAAATGAAAATGTTTTGTGTGGTGTGAATTCTGGGAAAGAAAAGAAGGAAGATTCACATAGTATTATTTTAATATTTTCTGATGTATGTGTGCATTTATCAAAACTAGATTGTGTAGACGTTACACATCATTAGTTCTGTATTCAACAGTAACTCTTACCTTTGGAAGGTGATCTACATTTATCACAGTTCAATTCTGATTTCATTATCAAATACGAAAATACATTTAGGAAGAAAGTATAAAGAGAGTAACAAGTGTTACTTGTTCAGCTAAAACAAGTAACACATGTTGTGTCTATTTGGTTCAAAAACACAGCAGGTGTGTCCAGGTAATGTCTCTGTTTATCATTCAGAAAATATTTGCATGTCTTACATTGCTATAAATATACTTCAAGAATGCAGAGAGCACAACTTCTGATACAGCTCTGAAGAACTCACTGAGGTTTGATAAATCAGCTTTTGGGGTACAAATTCTTACAATTAACTCTAAACATGCAATTTTCTTCTAAATGACTGAAAAGAATAATTTATTTATTTTATTTGAACTTTAACATGTAATGAAGATAAAACTGTTTGTAACAGTGTTTGGATATATTTGGTGCATGAACATTTCTCTGAAGAAACTAAAATATTTCTAATTAGACTTTCTGCTGCTCAGATTAGCAGACAGTGGAATTAGACAAAAGGCATATTGCAAGTTACACAGTTGTTAGAAGAATTTTAGTTTCCACAGGTTCTAGTTGTTTTATTGTCTGTTCTTTACACTTATTTACTTGGTCAATATCATAATTTACTGGAGAAAATTATTTCAAATTTGATTTGTGTATGCTTACGTATTATATTGGTGTTGTTGGATATTACTTTTTATATGTCAGTTATAGAAAAAAATGCATATAAGTTAAGATGTACTTAAAAACATAATGCCCCAACAAAACTGTACTTTCTCTTTGGTAGGGTCTTAGTAAAACGTCTATCTTGTAGTTCTTTTTCAATGTTTAAGTCAATTTTTCAATTTTAATAATTGTAAAATGACTAGAAGGGAATTATTGAATCCATTTAAAGCTTTGTGTTGTTCTGCTTCATTATTATCACTGACTTTCCTTGACAGGTTCTATTGTGAAGATGGATTACAGATCCATCAATGCAACGTCTTTGATTCCAAACTATACTGACAGCAATAACAGCTTTAACCACAATAACTCTTCCAACAATACATTCCAAAATAGTACCAGCTCTCCAAATCCATTTGAAGAATCATTCTGCTGGCATTATTATGAAACGGTGAAACTGTTTACCATAATATTCATCTCCATCTGGGGTCTTTTATCGCCGCTGGCCATCTACTGTCTCTACTCTCAGGTGTGTTCAATAAAAACTAAACTTCAGAAATAAAACATGTTATTATTTTTAACAAAAAGAAGGCAATATCTGTTTATTCAAGATTTTACTGATTTAGTTTGAACGTTTGAAGACTAAAGCCTAATTTTGGTATGAATAGTGACAAGTTGGAAAAAGTCTTTATTGAGTTTAACAGAATTTTTTCTTCTGCAGCTTCGGTCACTGAGACAAGTAACAATCGGTAGAGATGAAAATTCTGCATGTCTATGCATCTATTAAATGCTTAATCTTTGCTTTTTGTCTGACTTTAACATAATTTTAGCCTGGACTTTAACCTCGATATTTTAAGCTTAATTTATGTGATTGTGGTTAGTTTCATCCACATCAAACTCTTTATAGTGATTGTTATGTTGCTATGTCGTTGTCTTTGTGGATCATTAAGTATTTTAGCAAAAACTTTGTCTAAAACTTTTTTTAGCAAAAACGTTTTAGACATTTGTTTAGCAAAACAAAATTTTTACCAAAAAATTTGACAAAACAATTTTTATCAAATTCTTTTGCCAAAAATTTTTCTCAATCAGTAAAACAACTAACATATTTGAATGTGCTATCAAATGGCAACGTACGCCTGGATAATAAATAAGCCTATCATATTTGTTAGTTCTTTAACTAATTTATTATTATTATTATATTAATATTATTATTATTATTATTTACTTTAATTTTACTGAACCCTCATTTTCTGCAGATCCGAAGTGATCATGTCGTTCCTGTTTTCATCATCAACCTTCTAATTTCAGACATCATTCAGATTTGCTGTATGATTGTTCAAGTGGCAAATGTAGAGGACTATTTCATAAATTATTTAGTCATTTATTATCTCTACAACTGTGGTGTGCTGGCCAGTGTTTTCTTCATGACCTCCATTGCCATGGAAAGGTAAATTAGTTTTTTATTTTGCTTTTTTGCTAATGTTTCTCTTTGTATTCCTTTGTTCTGTAATTTTGCTTTTGAATTACAGGTATCTGCTGATTGCTTGGCCTTTTTGGTACAGATTCCAGCGAAAACTCAAGGTTTCTGCATCAGTCAGTGTTGTGAGCTGGATCCTTTCTGTTTTTATTGGTTTAAATAATGGAAAGTGGCTGGGACCCCTTCTGGTCCTTCCCATCCCCCTGTTAATATTCTTCCTTGTGCGCAGTATCAAAGCTCTGTCTACAGCCCAGAATGTCCCACCTGATGAAAGACGACAAATTATAGTTGTTTTAACTGTGGTGTTGTTTGTTTACGTACTGACATTCTTACCACAAATTCTTATGGAGTTTATGTTGTGGGGAGGGTGGTGGTGGTTGGATTTCAACAGTACCACATTTGTAAACTTGATCAATGTGTCCTGTACTTTAATCAAGCTAAATCCTCTGGCAGACTTGCTTCTATACCTTATTATAAAGAAGTGGCTCTTTGACAAACTGCTGGCCTTCCTGTGTTGTTGCAGAAAGATTAACAATAGGAACCAGCAGACCAACAGCATTACAGCAACAACATGTAGCTGGTCGGCTTCTCAGGGGCAGAAAGAAGCAGAGAATAATTCCTGAAAGGTAAAATTAAGACTAAAGACAAACACATCAAATTCTGTACATAAGCAATAATGCATCTAATATTTTAAAAAAGCAGCCTGCATATAAAAACTGTTTTTATGACCAAATCAACTATTAATCTTTAGAAAGATGTAAATACTTTATTAGTCAAAACATGTCTAAAATTTGCCTAAAATGCTTTTACTTTTATAAAAAACAACTGTTTTTTAGGAAAACTACAAATGTTAAAAAACTATTAACATATTTTTTAACTTGACCGTGACACTGGGTCTCTATTTAGAAATCATTTATCTAAGCCTTTTATTTTTTAGAAAATATATTTTTGTGTTTCTTCTGTAGAGTTTTTACTGTGATGGAAGTAACTGGTACAATTATACACACAACAGCTCTGAGAACATAAAAACATGCATAAATATGAAATTGTAAAAAAGAAAAATGCAAAATAACCTACAGATTTCATATAATTTAAATAGTTTTTTAACCTCAACATGCAACACAGTATGACTGACTGCATAACTGGTTGATTTTAACGTTTGTGAAACTGTATTTCACACAGAAAATAAAAAATAAATAAATAAATAAAAAATTTTATTAGTGAGCAAAAAGGAAACTTAAATGGGGATTACTGGAACAGTAACACAAGTAACCAGTAATGAGCAGCTACATCCTGTGAGGTTTTATATAAAGGAAAGATTCAGGAGTGACATCTGATGCAGGTCGGCTAATCAAGAGGATTTGGAACAGCTGTGGAGGGAAAATGAGAAAAGATGGGAATATTTAATAAATATAGAGAATTCAGATTGACATAAAAGAAACTCCAGACCAAGGAGAAAAATATTAATACTGATCTGAGAGGAAAAACTAAAATAAACCGAGAACAGAACACAAGAGATGAACATAAACTATTAACTCGTATGGAAACACCTTACTAATAATAATAAACAGAGGGTGTTTATACAGGCGTAACATTTTAAACATACTTAAATAACAATGAAATATTTAAAACATGAATCCAAATTAAGACCAAAACCGAAACACTCAAGGATAACAATGAGATATATTCACATAGATATATGATTTTTTCTCAGACAGTAACAGCATCAGCCTCTTCCAAATGAACATAATATTGTTTTCTGATGAAACAAGCATTGAAGAAACATTTGTTCTTTCTTTCTTCTACCCAACAAATTCTTTGTCTTGTTGAATTTTGGCTTTGCATGTATTAAACCTTGAATATCATTACTATTTGCATTATACTTGATTTAAATCACTGATAAACACAATAAAGTGAATTATGTAAATGAATATGGAAAATAAATAAATAAAAAACCTTTGGTACCAATCTTGTAAGTGTTCTATTTTTTATTTTTTTATTTTTACCATTTCTTGAAACAAAAAAGTAGTAAAAGACAAGTATAAAACTCTGACCTGAGGGTAAAAGTCCAACAGTTTGTGTGCAGTTTAAAGAGAAGTGGAGTTTTGATGATTATACTGAGCCCAACTGAGGATGAAGAATCTGCATCTTCACATCCCAGACGAACTTCTTCTCTTTCCAGGGGATGAGACACAGACCTGCAGGAGGGAGATGGAGTCCCAGCATGTGAAAGGTCTGACCTCGAGGAGGGGGTGTGAAGAAAACCTGAGATCATCTCACTTCCCCATGCTGGAGATTTTAGTTTAACAGTAATAATAAATAAAGTTACCTTTAAAATTAATCACACAAGTGACATCAAGGCCCAACAGTAAACTTAAACTTCAATAAAATCAATCTGGCTGTGTGTTGTTTTTGTCTCCTGTAAACTTTGCATTAATTCTATTTCTTTTTTCTATCAATCATCAGAAATCATATTCAGACAGAGAGAGTCATGAAACAGGAAAAGCAGGTTTCCTGGAAGAAGAGGAACTAAGTTTCCAACCTGCAGATTTATAAAAATAGATTAGATTATTCCTTATTTCAATGCAAGAAAGTTTTAAAGAATGAAGTCTAAACATTTTGAGTAATTGGTTAAGATTCAAAGTAAAATACTTATATTAATATTGGTTTGCTTGTAATAATACTTACACTTACATTTGTGGAAATACAAGTAAAACAAGTAACTGTAACTTTGGTATCAAATAATTAGAATCATGGATTATTCTTGGTTTCCTTTCAGAAAACATCTGTAATAACTCACATTAAGATTATAATAAGAGTAACTAATAAGTTATGGTAATTGTTACGGTCACTGACCACTAGGGGCTCTCTTCATGAGAGAGCTCTTCCTTTGTGTTTCAGCTTTACCTGGCTGCCACAGGTGCAATGTGTTGGAGCTCGTCAGCCACCCCATAAAGAGCTTCAACCGGAGATGTCAGATCCCTTTTTCCTTGGGCCTTGATCTGATGTGATCTTGTCAGTGAGCTGATTGTTTGTGGAGACTTTGGATGGTTTTGCTGTGAGCCTTCTTGTGAAGCAGCAAGTGTATAACTAAAGTTTTGTTTCGATTCACAGTGGAAGCTGGTAGGGGTTCTCTGCCATTTTCTTTAACTGTTTTCTCCTGTTTTTTGGTTAGTCAGGGAGTTCAGGTATTGTACTTTCTTTTTCAGTTCTCTTCTAGAAAGTGTTTCTATTTTACAATTAAGAGCGGGATGTTATGTTTGTTGTTTTGGCCTTGGAGACCCTGAAGTTTAAAGCTTCCCTGTGTTTGTTTACTGTGAGTGACATTTTACTTGAACTGTAAATTAAACTATATTTTTGGTACTGACACCAACTGTTTAGGTTCCCTTCTTTTTGAGTTACACCCAGTGCCAGACTTTATCCTTATTGGTTTTGTGGGGGGTTGTAACAGTAAATTATAAATGAAAACTAAATCAGAGAAGCTAAAGAAGTTATAAATGTAATTTTGACATTGAACTTGAAATGGTGTAGAACAGCGTTTCCCAATTCCGGTCCTCAGGCCTCCCTGCCCTGCATGTTTTAGGTGTTTCCCTTCTGCTACACTCCTGGATTGAATATATGGGTGATCAACAGGTTTCTGCAGCACTTGATGGTCATGAAATCATTTGAATCAGCTGCTCTGGAATAGAGGCACATCTAAAACATGCAGAGCAGGGGGGCCTGAGGACCGGAATTGGGAAACGCTGGTGTAGAAGATGTAACTGCAATTAAAGATCATTGATGTGTTGGAGGTAGATGGTAGGTAAAAGGTTAAGGGAACTAACAGGAGAGTAGGGATGATCAATGCCTTATTTGGAAACGGATTGTTGAACAACTTCAACTTTTCAAAGAAAAGGTGGTGCAGGCAACGGACGTAGGAGGGCCGTTGAGCAACCCTGACACATGTGGGGTCTGCAGGGATCATGTTTTCTGACTTAGTCATGTTTTCTTAGACTTCATTGTGGATAATGACTCTCTGTCCCACCAGCTTCAGCAGCATCTTCAAAACAAAGTCTTTGGTAATCTGAACACTTCAGACCAAAGTATGGTCTAGTCTGAAGGAGCTGAATGTGGGAGTATGGGGAAGGGATGATCTGTGAGGCGCTGTGTCTTAAAGGTGGTGCTCAGTAAACCAGGTCTCTTGCACACCTGACTGGTTGCCATGAAGATTAGACATGCTTTTATAGTTTCTATTCTTATTAGCCATATTTTTACTATGTTTAATCACTTCAAACTTAGTGTCTCATTAGCTTTGGCATGTTTTATGTGAAGCCGGGAGTAATGCAGCACACGGAGCTTCAAATAAAATGGGTCCTTTATTGTTTTTAAATAAAAAAAAAACACTTTTTCTCTCTTTCTGAGTTGCAAAGAAACAAAATGTAAATGACCCGTATTCTGTTGATATAAAGCCTCGGCTTCGGTGGAAATGGCGGGCTCACATGTAGCAACGTAGCTTCACATACAAAACTAAACTCTTACAAAGGGTGTAATAAACGGCAGTGGCACTTCTAGAGGACAAACAAAGAAAAACATAACATTAACATCCTCTCCTTAACTTTGTTCACGGAAGATAATTCAGCTTCGACATTACCGAACACTTGGATTCTCGCCCTGGTGGCCATGTAGTCATCTTTTTCACCAGGTCTCGGCACACAAAATGTCCTTCTCTTCCGCTTTTCAAAGAATGCCACGATACATACACAAGAGGTTTTTTTCTACTTCCTGAAATATTTTGACCTCTCTGTAAAGCAGCACCACATGCTGGCAAAAACAAGAATTGCAACCAGTTGGCGAAACAAAGCAAAACAGGGTTTACAAAATACAGTTCTGACATGCACCCATTCTTTCACCTGGTTACATATGTAAAACACAGATGGAGTTTCAGACTGAGGGACGCGGACCGTTACTGGAGACATGGCGTTCTGCTGGGGGGGCAGAACTAGGCAACGGTCAGAAAGAAGTGCCCGCCATATTTTAGTTTAGGATCCATGTGCACCACACTGAGTGGTGAGGGTTGGGTGGTTTTTGGCCACCTCACCAGGGAGATTGTCTCTATCACTTTCATCTGCTTCCACACATACTGCTGCACACTCACACAATCCTAACCAGCACCAACTCCAGTCACACATAGTCATGGGTAAACTGATAACAGCAGGCCGACACCCCTTAGCATGTGTGCAGAGTGAGACATGGATAAAAGCAGATCTAGCACTTTATTCTTTGTTTAACTCTGTGTCATCCTTAAGATCTGCTGAGTGGAGCCCAGTGACTGATATTTTTATTAACTGTATCTGTTCCAAAATGAGTTTGTATTTAACACTGCGTTATTAAGGATTATATATTTTTATACATAGCTAATAATCTCTGTATTTCTTAAGGTTGAATAAAGACAGGATGAACACTAAATACTTTTCACAACGCCAGCTGCTGTAAATGTGCTACAGAAATTAACTTTGACTTGACTAGACTTGACAACTAGTGATGGTGAGATGAAGCCTCATGAGGCATTGAACCACTTGAGCCAACTGGTTCGAGAAAGGGTTCATTTCTTGAAGCTTCATGTGCACACGAAACCACCTACTGGCCAGGTGTATAATCACAGCCAGCTGTATCTTAACACGTGTGATGCATTGAATTTTTGTCTATTAAGGCTCTTGGGAATGACTTCACAAAAGGTGTAGGACGAAATCATTTGTCTACATAAATTATGTATACACATATGTGTATAATAAAATATTGTTTGAATGTATTCTCTGTGTGTAATTATTCCCAAAATAGTAGTGTCATGTGATATGGCATGTTGTGTAATAAAGTTTTTCTGTGACTCTAGAAAAATGGCCTGGGCTTAATCAGGCAGAGGACAGTGAAAGTGCTTGTGGAACTAGGGAGGGGTAGTGAATTTGTGTATGTTTGTGTAACTTGGATGATTTCATGCATTTTTATTAAGAAACAACAATTTCTCCACAGCTTTTGGTTTCAAATGATTTCTCTTTTTTGACACTACATGGATGAGGTGTTATTATTGTACCCCAACTTATGGAGCACAATAAACACCTCACCTTTACAGAAAATAAGAAACAGTGAAAAATACAGTTCCTCATAAGCAAACATAATGCCTCTGCAAATGTTCAGTTCACCTTACCTTGTTAGGGCTTAGCAAATCAAAATGTTCCCACATAGGGGAAACCCTCCTCTTTCTCGCCGGCTCCATCCTACTCCTATCCTGTCCTCGCGCTCCTAAATCTCCTATCTATTAATCTCTCTCTCTCTCTCTCTCTCTCTCTCCCCCCCCCCCCCCCCCCCCCCCCCCTAAACTCTCCAAACACCAAACTAACTGTCTCAAACTAAATAACCACTATCCACTCTGCTATCCAAACTATCAAAACTCTATCCACTCTCTCAACTGACCCAACTTGCCTACAACAACCCACATTTTGAATGGAGCCTGTGGGGTTTCTAAAGCTGTCAAACCCCGCGCCAAACTCTGAACCACTTCCCGAAGCAGTCACGTGGTACAGCCGGGCAGCGAGGCTTCGGACGTCATCGTTTTCAGCTCCTCCCCTAAATGAAGCAAGCTTCGATACGCGCTTTACGGAAACGCCCCCTCCATTACTCGACACAGGCCTCGAAGCCTCGGCACATCACGTAACATCACTATTGACAACACACTTACAGGAAACATCATTTATTCATAACATTTCCTCAATACTGAGTTTTTTCTTGCAGGAAACATTAAAGCCAATGCATTAACTGCTAACATCCCTTTCAAAGCTTTAATTTAATGACTTTTGTGTGACCAGCTCTCCTAAGTGCTACAGAAAAAAAAGCTTAAATTGAAGCTTGCAAAACAGCAGTTTCCTTTTCAGCTGGCCAGTTAGACAGATGTCAGCACTCTGGGAGGTATTTCTCTGGCTGAACAAATTTAGCAAAGCAAAAGGTAAATTATCCACTTATTAGATTATTGGTCTGTTGGTTAGATTAAATGATTTACAAATTAGTTTATGTGTTTAATGTTGTAAAACTGTTGAAACCTTTTTAATGCAAGGCAGACAATATGCATTGCTATCAGTGTTCAACTCTTGGTTTTGCTTCTTTGGATAGCTTGAGCTTCACTTTCATTTTAAAATGCTGCCTAACTGATCTTGAATTAAATTGTTGCCTTGTTTTATCAAGATGTCATTATTTATTGTGTCTTACAAATTAGGTTTATTGTGACATTCAGTTTTTGTCACAGAAAAAAGAAAAGCCTTGCTTTGCTTTTGTTAACCAGAAAATTACATGTAGGTAAATATTAGCCCAGTGTCATCTGAGATGTGAGATTGTTGGACTTTAAACATCTGAAAGAGGGAAAGAGGCATAACCTCATTAACAAACATAAACTGAGCCTAAACATATTTAAGAAGTGATATTGTTTGTCATATAAAAAATGTATTGGATGCAAAGATGTAAAGCCTCAACATAGGTAAGATGAGACAGGTGACTTATGGGTATTGTTTCAAAGAAGCTGCTCTGTTATGAAACAAAATTGTGGACGTGTATTTTTGTGAAGCTCTTCTCCCTTCACTTCCTCTCTGTTTGACAGAACCCACTTCATCTGACCACATCTCTTTTCACTTGTGCAATAAACTAAGAGGGAGGAAGAGAAAAATAAGTTTAAATTTTAAGAGTTATTGTCAATGAGTTTTACATGAAATGAATGAAGCTCAGTTTGTTAAAACAGTGAAATCCTTTCTGTTAGCTGTAGAGATGCCAACAAGAAGGGACCCATCAGTCTCTGTTACCCACAGTTGGTCCACCACTTATTTGATTGTCACAGCCCACACAAAGAACCAACATGAATGAAGAAGTATTAGCAGAAGAGACCAATGCAGTACATCCTGCATCCAGCATGCCCATACTGGTTCCTGTTGCATGCATCTGTATCTGTTAAAGTGAAATGTTTCCATGACTGCAGCTTTGCTTCTTTAACATTTATAGAAGTTAGAGATGCAGAGAGGCGCTGAGTGTCCCATAACATGCATGACTTAAACTGTTGGATTTAACAGAAAGAGGTAAAATGTGTATATAGGTGAAATGTACATTGAAAGATCACTGAGAGGATATTTGTTGGCACCATATGGCTGAACTGAATTTAGTTAAAAGTTGTGTTTTTGAAAACTGATACATTTTGTTATGATCTTAAAGGATGCTTCCTTCCTGCTGGTAAAGATAATCAACTTGTCAAACCATCTCTTTAATGCAGCGTCAGATGTCGTTGGTCAGCCTGTATGTGGTGTAGCATGCAAACACAGTGTGCACCGGCTGCAGACCTGATGAGAAGGATAAATGTTTGAGAACGAATCATTTCAGGACCTATAAACTTTGAAAAGGTAAATATATTTTTTATGTCATGCACAGAAATTAGGAAAACACATTCAATCTAATGCTGCTGAGGAAAAATATATTCCATATGTTCAATTTAATGAGAAAACAGATAAAATATGTGCCAATAGTTCCAGGTAGAAACTGTCCACTTGCTTCAAATATGGATAATTTTCCATAGAGAATTGCAGAAAAAACAATCTATAACAGATAATCAGGCAACTAAGTAAACCTATTTGCATTTCAGTAAAAACACAAAAAATGCATATTCTCAACATTCTTTACAAAACAATCTCTATAGGTATTGATTTTTCTCTTAGACTTAGCATAGATCGTAAGTGTTGTTAAAGTGTTGCTGAAGGAAAATAAAGTCTCCATTATTCATTATTTTGCTCATGCAGGTTTGACACTGAAGAATGGAGAATATCGTCGTCAGCAACACCTCAGGGAACCAAAGCGTCAATCAGAGCATCTCCAACCACAGTGAAGCATTTAACAATAATAACGGTTATGATGATGAATTCACAAAGCTTGTTTATCAATATGTGGATGTGGTGGATTGGATCACTATCTGTGTTGGGCTTCCATTGACTCTAGTGACGATGTTTGCTGTTTTATCAATGGTGAGTACACAGTTACTACACTGTGAAGCCAAATGTTATTTTATGAAATAAGTCAAGATATTATTACTAATCTATTCATTACTTTGCAAAAGGCAGGACCACTCCTAATAAAAATGTGAATTGTAAACTACTCAAAGTGAGTATTTGCTGTGAACTGAGACAATTTTCATTTCCATGTTTTGACCAGTTTTTGCCGTGGCGTCAGTGAACACCTGACCGCTGAGCCATGTTTCTCCTGACTGTATTGGCTGCTGATCACATGAGTTCTTTAGCATTACAATGATTCCTGGGGCTGTAGCCATGAATTTTGATTCAGCTGTATCATTTCATTTAATCCTGTTTTTTTCTACCTGTCTCATTTGATTTGACCCACAAGAGATCATAGGGATTTTTTTTTTCATAATTTGTATATTACCTTGACAAAGTTGTCCATGTTGTAAAGGTAACACACACGTCAGCATAAATAACATTACATACTTTTTCTGTTCTGTAATTATTCATAGCGATCTGTTGTAATCCAATAATTTATTCAGTAAAGGTGAGCCTGAAAACCGTCATTGAGATGCAGTTGTTGTGGAAAAGCTGGGTCTCCTTTTAGGGCTCATATATGAACTCAGAAATATCATCCTGTTGATTGTTTAGTATTAATGATTAAATTCTTAAACAAGGTGAAATATTTACTCAACTTCACCTTTAAAATGTTACTATTGCTTAGAAAAACAGACTCTAATTTATGTTTAATGATTCTGATAAACATGAGAAATGAATACTGATGTGAGTAACGCTGTAAATTACATTGCTGGGAATGCCTGCTGTGTGTTAGAGTAACAGAGCTTCTGTCAGTTTGAGTTGATGACTGAAGTCTCGGGGCAACATCCAGCCACAGCAGGACTCTTTTAGGCTTGGTGCTTTAGAGAACATTTGGGGAAGCCAGAGTTGATCTCCAGCTCTGGCCATGAATATTCCTCCATCCTCCTCTGCTGCTGAGCGGACATTCTCTGTCATCTAGCAAATAAAAACACATGCCAGGAAAACAGCAGGACAGAAGAATGTTTGTGGAACTAAAATCTACTAACTACATCAATTTTGGTTCTGTCTTTATTTCCTTTTCTTTTTGTCCCCCTGCAGGTGAAGAAAGATCATGTTGCTCCAGTTTACATCCTCAACCTTCTGATCTCGGATCTCATCCAGCTCTGCAGCAGAATTCCTCTGATGTTACATGAAGGTCCTAATGTCTCCTTTCTCTTTGCTTTCCGGTTTGGCTTGATAACCAGTGTTGGATTCATGATGTGTGTTTCCCTGGAAAGGTAACTATCTGCATTCCTTTATATCTGTGTTTCTGTCTGACACCATTACATCAATGCCCAACAACATTTGTCTTTTTTTCCAGGTATCTGATGGTTGCCAAGCCGCTGTGGTACAGATTGAGAAAAAACATCAAGACATCTGTGTTGGTCTGCGTTGCAGTCTGGATCCTTTCTGTTATTTTTATCTTGAGCGTTTATCTTCCCCTGGAACTAAAGACCAGTGGAACCATATTGGGTGTGTTTCTCCTCCTCCCTCTTCCCTTGTTCATCTTCTGCCTGGTTGGGACCATTAAAGCTCTGTCTGAAACTCGCAGTGTCGCTGCTGATGAGAAACATCGAATCTTTTCAGTCCTGGTTGTGGTGTTGCTTACATATATTCTACTTTTTCTGCCTGTTGTATTATGTTTAGTTTTGGAGGAAGTTAAGAAAAATGTAATTTTTGAAGCTGTGGCTACAGTTTGTCAATGTCTAAATCCTCTTGCAGACTCAGCTTTGTATATTTTTCTGAGGAAAAGTGAAGTTGATAAGATTTTAGCTTCACTGTGTTCCTGTAAAATGTCTGAGAATCAGAAGATCAGCAGCATTGATGATGATAACATGTCTGCTCTGCACACTACAGCTGTTTAGGTGCCACAGATGGATAAATATCTTTACATCTTACTTTCTCTGACTATTGTTCTGGATTTCTTGCAAAAGAGATTGATTTCATTTGAATGATATTGAATTCTTCATGATTCTTTTATTGTCCTTTGAAAATTAAAACACAACAACTGAAGAAATTATCCCTGTATTTCAGGGATTGAGTGCCTAAATGTTCTTACTGTTGCCACTTTTATGCAGTTTTTCAAAAAATCAGTTTAAGATTAAAAGAGTTGAAAATTGAATTCTGTTTATAGCAACTTCTGTATCTCAGACATATTTAAAATAAACTTTCATAAACTGTTTATCTTTGTTTATTTCACACATTAAATTTAATTAGGTACAACAGAAGGTGTTGCAAAAACAGTTTTTATTTTAAAACGTTTTGTCATCAGAAAATGCTGAAAACTGTGTGACTATTTTTAGCTGTGGATTAAATAAAAACTTTTCAGTAATTTAATTAATTCTGAACGACATACAGTATATCCACTTGAAAAAAACAGACACGTAAAATCAGTGGAATTTTATTGAATGTTCAATTTGTAGAAAAATATTTAATCAGAAAAGAGAGTTCTTTAAATTAATAGAAAAATTTAAATTAAAAACATAATGACTCCAAATCCTCCCAGTAGGTGGATGACTTAAAGTTGTTGCATTTAAATTCTGCCAACAGTTCTATTTTATGTTTTTTTAAATATTAATGTTAATATATTCTATTAGTTTTTATTATTTGCAGTGTTATTAGGTTAAGCAATCTTTTACAACTGATAAAACCATCTCTACTTGTGGTCAACAAAAACTTCTGTTTAGTTTCTCAGAACTGTGCAGAAACAGGAAATGGCTGACATTTTAAAAAACTCTGTTGTTTGTGGCGACAGCAACATTTCCTATCCAAGCCGTTTTAGTTTATTTAATTTTTGGACTTTTCACCATCTGAAAATCATACACAACCATGAACTTCATGAAGCTTATTTTAGTCTGCCAGATTTTTTTATTATTGGAATTCATGAGGAAAAGAATTATGAGCTAGAAAATGTTCACTTTGTTGGCATGAAAATACATTTAATGACTAAAGTCTCAGCAAGACCTAGAGAAACCCAGCTGTGAGGGATTTACCCCCCTCAACAGGTGTTGTTTTTTGTGCTTCCTGTATTGTTGCTTTATTTAATATTTTGTTTTGATCATCCTCTCTTTCCTTTGAGGTCATGTGCTGCCATGGAGGCGCGCCCATGAGCAGTGATGCCTAGGACCTGGTGCTTCCAATTTACCTTACTGGGAAGGTCCATTGTTTGAGAAGGAGGAGAGATGTTTGTTTTATTTTTTGTTTGGTCCCAGCTTATTTTTGTTTTTGTTAAATTGCTAGTTGTAATTCTGTAAATATTTGTTCAGGAATATTGTTTAGCACAAATGTTTGTTCTTTCGTTTACCTGGAAATGTAATTGTTGTCTCCGCCCCTAAATTAGTCCTGGCCATGCTTTAAAAGCCAGGTGGTTTGAATCAGAGGGGTGGCTCCCTCTTGTTTGGAATGTTTGTCAGTGTGAAAATGGTAGTGTAATGTGCAAAGAACTGATAAAGAAAAGATTTAGAGCTCTATAATGGCTGGACTTGTCTGATTTTGGATCGCAAACCAACACCAACCATGTGTTTACCTTTGATTGCATTGATTACTGCAACAGCGTCTTCACAGGTCGGCCTAACAAATCAATCCTCCAGCTGCAGCTGATCCAGAACGCTGCTGCTGCTGGAGTTCTGACTAGAACCAGGAAGTTAGAGCACAACACACCAGTTCTACAGTCCCTCCACTGGTTCCTGTAGCTCAGAGAATAGACTTTAAAATACTGATGTTAGTTTATAAATCACTGAACGGCTTAGGACCACAATACATTAAAGATCTGCTGTTGTTGTATCAACCTTCCAGACCCCTCAGGACTTCTGGTTCTGATTCTGCTGTGCTTCACCAGAACCAGAACCAAATGAGGGGAAGCAGCATTCAGCTTCTATGCACCACAAACCTGGAAGCGTATTATAGTGTGCTGAGGTTCAGTAAACTTGATTTTTATATTTAGTTTAGAAATATTTTGATGATTGTAGCTCATTTTACAGCATTAGAAGGTTTTCATTTATATTTTCTAACAGATTCATTCTTTACTTTCTGCTGCTACTTGAAGTCAAACCTCAGAAATTCATTTCAATTTCTTACAGCTCTGAATCTGCTGCACTGTAATGGTTTTAAATGTCGGGTTGTGGACGTTACATGTGGGACACATTTTGACCTTTAATCTGTCCCAGAATCTGAATTGTTTAAAATCTTTTCATCTGTTACTTCTGTCTGAAAATGTTGGAAAGATTGGCTGTTGAAGGTGAAACAGTTTCTCTTGGTTTCTCATCCTCATGTTTTGCCTTTGATGGTTTTTACTCTTTTAAAAACGATTAAATATACTGAGTTTTGTGGTTACTGTGACAATTTCAACCCTATAGATATAGACTCCTACCCAACATCCCAGCTCAACTTTTGTCTTTCGTTTTTTATTATTTCTAATTTATTTAACTTGTGTTTCAGTCAGCGTTGAATTCAGACAGAATGGTGCACTATGTTAATCTCTGACAATTTGTTCAAGCTGAAGAAAGTCAGTAGAGAGAAATTATGCTGGAATATGGGGAATATGAGAGTGTAACCAATGATGTAATACTTCTGTTCCACAAACCTCTGAAAGGAGCATAACCTTCATCTTAAGACATATTTTTGCTCATCCTATAAAAATATGTTGGATCCATTGCAGTAAAGCTGCAAAGTGAGTGAGCTGAGACAGCAGCCATATTGGAAATATCTGAAAGATTTTGCTCTAAAATTATGAGAAATTTTGAAGGTGTCATTTTGTGAAACATTCTCACCTCACTTCCTGTCTCTGTGTGTTCAGAACCCTTTTCTCTCTTCACCTGTGGAATATTAAATAGCAGGAGGAAAATAAATAAAGTTTTAATGGGGTTATTATTATTTTTAATATAATTTAATTGAAATTACTTTTGCGATCATTTCTGGTGCGTTAGCTGCAGGGAGACCAACATAAAGCGAGCCGCTCCAGTGTCTCTGTGGGCCACAGTTGGCCGAACACATCTTGAGTCATAGCCCACCAGCTAACAGCACATAAAGGAAGATGGAAGAACCAACATGGGTAATGAAGCAAGAGCAAAAGAGAGCAATGCAGAGCATCCTGCACCAGCATGTCCATGTTGTCCCTGTTGCATGCATCTCTATAAGTTAATGTGAAATGTTTTCATGACTGCAGCTTTCCTTTTCTAAAGTTAGAGATGACAGCAGTGTCCAAAACATGCTGGTTTAATCTGTTGCATTTAAGATAAACAGGTTAAAACAAGTGATAAAAGCTTCAGTACATTTTTTTTTTGCAAAGAACATAGAGAGGATATTTCTTGTTAATTGGTGCTAGAAAAATTAACTGAATTAAATTTTACACAAGTTGGTTCATGATACTGAGTTTAAAATTTTTTTATGATCTTAGAAGACGTTTTCTTCCTGTTTCTAAAGAAAATATACTTATTACATCATCTCTGTGCCCATTTCCTTTAATACAGAAGTCAGATGTCATTGTTTCCGACACCATGTGGTTCGTATATATAGAGACTGTTCAGACTGCAGACCGTTGAGATGAGAAGAGAACTGGCTGAAAACAGGAATCATTTCAGGATCTTTAAACTTTCAAAGGTAAATATATATTTGTTTTCTTTTAATGTACAGAAATGAAATAAAGACACATTAAATTTAATACGTGCTGAATAGTGTATCCTATGTGTTTAATTTCATGGAGCTGCTGAGCCACATTAGAAATAACATTTACCTGCATGCCTGTAATATAGTAAGAAACTGAGCACATACTTAATATTGGATAATTTTCCAATCATTACTTTCAAGAATTACTGTTTATCTTTACCATATGCTTTATTTTTGTACTAAACAGATTTCTTACACATGAGCTTTTCTTAGGATTTCTCCTTAAAAAGAAATTTAATACAACTTTCATGAAATAAGCTAAGAGAAAAATCAAGTCTCCGTTATTCATTATTGCTCGTGCAGGTTTGATATTGAAGAATGGGAGATTCTCTCATCAGCAGAACCTCAAAGAAAGAAAACCTCAATCAGTACATCTTCAACTTCATTGATGCATCTAACAGAACCAATGACAGTTTTTATGAAGAGAACAAAGTATATCTTCAAATCTTGATCTGGGGAAATTTGATCACCCTTTGTTTCGGATTTCCTTTGACTC
>NC_045693.1:546536-574923 GCF_003331165.1 Xiphophorus hellerii
TGACTGTGTAAGATTTGAAAGGTGTGATTTTGTGAAATACTTCTAACTTCACTTCCTCTGTTTGTGTTCAGAACTTGTTTCTTCTGACCACATCTCTTTTCACTTGTGCAATATTAAGAAGCAGGAGGAGAATGAATAAAGTTTTTATAGTAAGATAATTATTTGTAATATAATTTTACTTGAAATTAGTTAAGGTCACTTTGTTAAAAGCAATACCATCATTTCTGGTGCGTTAGCTGCAGAGAGGCTAACATAAAGCTAGCTGCTCCAGTGTCTCTGCGGCCCAAAGTTTAAAAACCACATCTTGAGTCATAGCCCAGCAGCTAACATCACACAGAGATGCAGAGAGGCGCTGAGTGTCCCATAACATGCATGACTTAAACTGGTTTGGATTTAACTGAACTGATTTTGGCTGAACTGAATTTAGTTAAAAGTTGTGTTTTTGAAAACTGATATATTTTGTTATGATCTTAAAGGATGCTTCCTTCCTGCTGGTAAAGATAATCAACTTATCAAACCATCTCCTTAATGCAGCGTCAGATGTCATTGGTCAGCCTGTACGTGGTGTAGCATGCAAACACAGTGTGCATAAATAAATAACATTACATACTTTTTCTGTCCTGTAATTATTCATAGCGATCTGTTGTAATCCAATAATTTATTCAGTAATGGTGAGCCTGAAAACCGTCATTGAGATGCAGTTGTTGTGGAAAAGCTGGGTCTCCTTTTAGGGCTCATATATGAACTCAGAAATATCATCCTGTTGACCACATTTATCACTTCTGGATAGATGCAAACTACATCTCGTTGCTTGTACTTGTGACAGTGCAATGACAGTAAAGTTGAATTCTATTCTATTCTATTCTATTCTAACTTCCCCTGGAACTGTCTTCAAAGAGAGAGTTGAGGAACTGCTGCGCTCTTATTCTGACGGAGACATGGCTTAACTCGTCCATACCGGACAATGTTGTTAGCCTGGAGGGGCTCGCTACATTCCGCGCAGACAGGAGCAGCGCTCTCAGCGGTAAAACCCGAGGAGGGGGGCTGTGTATTTACATCAACAACAACTGGTGTAAAAATGCCATGAATGTCGCCAGTTACTGCTCCCCGGACATCGAGCTTCTGACTGTTAACTGTGATAGGTATTTTCCTTTCGAACCTAAATAAAAGAAAGAACCACAGACAACGTATATGAATTTTACGTGGAGCTTTTGCAAAAGGGAAGGCTCTGCCAAACTTCTCCTCCGAGCAGTTTTACAGAGCGTTCTGATCTGCTCTCACATGAGCTCCTGTTTTTATTGTCAAAGAAGAACAGGCAAGGGGGCAGTCAGGAAAAACAACAGAGGTCGTAAAGCTTCTAACCCAAACATCTAACAACCCAGTTCCAGATGTGATATCTGATCAAAGGTCTGAGCCCGGTTCAAATCTCGGTCAGTACTGTCAATAAAACAAAATACGACTGCTCACAGGTAGTTACTAAATTAGGAGGTGCGTAAAGTTGAACAGACAGTAGTGTTCACTCCATACACATGTAAGGAAGAGAACACTTTAAACAGAAAATCACAATGATCTATAGGCTGAATGTGCACTAAAATAAGAATAAAATGATAATACCAAAAAATCTCTAACAAACTGCAGACCATTCTACCTGCCCAGGGAGTTTACTGTTGTTAGCATCACTGCTGTGTATGTGCCCCCCAGTGCTAACACTAAAGAGGCTATGAGTGTTCTCTACCGGACCATCAGTGAGTTGCAATCCTCACACACAGAGGGCGTTTTCATCATTCCTGGGGATTTTAACCAGGCCAACATGAAGACTGTTCTCCCTCACTTCAACCAGTATGTGGACTTTCCAACCAGGGGAGTGAATACTCTAGACTTGGCCTACACCAACATCAAAGAAGCATTCAGAGCAGCCCCCCGCCCACACCTTGGCTCTTCAGACCACCTATCTGGCCTGCTAATTCCTGCATACAAGCCCCTGCTGATCAGAACAAAACCTACAGTGAAGCAGGTGAGAGTGTGGACTGAGGGGGGGCCATGGAGGCACTTCAGGACTGTTTTGAGTGCTCTGACTGGGAGATGTTCAAGGCAGCAGCCACTTACAATGACCAGATCAGCATCGATGAGTACGCTATGACTGTGTCAGCCTACATCAACAAGTGCACAGAGGACGTCAGCATCACTAAGAACATTATCACCCGGGCCAACCAACAACCCTGGATGACTAAGGAGGTACGGGAAATGCTAAAAGCATGGAACTCAGCCTTCAAGTCTGGCGACAAGGAGGCACTGAGGACAGCGAGAGCCAACTTGAACCGTGCTATCAGGTTAGCAAAGTGAACCCACAGTCAGAAAATACAGGAGTTCTTCCATGACACCAGCAACACCAGGAGTATGTGGCAAGGCATACGGGCGATCACAGATTACAATCCATCCTTCCCCCCAGTGGGCGAAGTTGATGCTGACTTTCTCAATGGACTCAATAACTTTTTTGGGAGGTTCGAGGCACTGAACAGTACTCCGGCAAAGAAAACTGTTCCCCACCAGGAAGAGGATGCACTCTGCCTGGACACAGCCGATGTGTTGAAGACTCTGAAAAGAGTCAACCCACTAAATCCTCTTGCAGACTCAGCTTTGTATATTTTTCTGAGGAAAAGTGAAGTTGATAAGATTTTAGCTTCACTGTGTTCCTGTAAAATGTCTGAGAATCAGAAGATCAGCAGCATTGATGATGATAACATGTCTGCTCTGCACACTACAGCTGTTTAGGTGCCATAGATGGATAAATATCTTTACATCTTACTTTCTCTGACTATTGTTCTGGATTTGTTAGTCGTTGACGTGGCCGTACAGAATAACTTTTCAGTAATTTAATTAATTCTGAACCACAAACAGTATATCCACCTGAAAAAAAAGCAGACACATAAAATCAGGGGGATTTTATTGAAGTATTCAATTTGTAGAAAAATATTTAATCAGAAAAGAGAGTTCTTTAAATTAATAGAAAAATTGAAATAAAAAACATAATGACTCCAAATCCTCCCAGTAGGTGGATGACTTAAAGTTGTTGCATTTGAATTCTGCCAACAGTTCTATTTTATGTTTTTTAAATATTAATGTTAACATATTCTATTAGTTTTTATTATCTACAGTGTTATTAGGTTAAGCAATCTTTTACAACTGATAAAACCATCTCTACTTGTGGTCAACAGAAACTTCTGTTTAGTTTCTCAGAACTGTGCAGAAACAGGAAATGGCTGACATTTTAAAATACTCTGTTGTTTGTGGCAACAGCAACATTTCCTATCCAAGCCGTTTTAGTTTAATTTTTGGACTTTTCACCATCTGAAAATCATACACAACCATGAACTTCATGAAGCTTATTTTAGTCTGCCAGATTTTTTTATTATTGGAATTCATGAGGAAAAGAATTATGAGCTAGAAAATGTTCACTTTGTTGATAGGAAAATACATCTAATGACTAAAGTCTCAGCAAGACCTAGAGAAACCCAACCATGTGTTTACCTTTGATTGCATTGTTTACTGCAACAGCGTCTTCACAGGTCGGCCTAACAAATCAATCCTCCAGCTGCAGCTGATCCAGAACGCTGCTGCTGCTGGAGTTCTGACTAGAACCAGGAAGTTAGAGCACAACACACCAGTTCTACAGTCCCTCCACTGGTTCCTGTAGCTCAGAGAATAGACTTTAAAATACCGATGTTAGTTTATAAATCACTGAACGGCTTAGGACCACAATACATTAAAGATCTGCTGTTGTTGTATCAACCTTCCAGACCCGTCAGGTTCTGGTTCTGGTTCTGCTTTGCTTCACCAGAACCAGAACCAAACACGGGGAAGCAGCATTCAGCTTCTATGCAAGATTGGCTGTTGAAGGTGAAACAGCTTCTCTTGGTTTCTCATCCTCATGTTTTGCCTTTGATAGTTTTTACTCTTTTAAAAGTTATTAAATATACTGAGTTTTGTGGTTACTGTGACAATTTCAACCCTCATTGAATCATTTCAAAATTTAAGGACTTTATTTTCTAACCTACAAGCTGAACCAGAGAAAAATGCCTCTAAGGATTTTGACATGGCCTGATGTAATATTCTAATATTAAGTATCAAGTTTTTATCAGCTGTAAGCAGAAAATCATCATAATCAGCAGAAGTTATTATCCATCTGTGTACATTTAATCGACAATGTGTTACACAAAGTGATAAGTTACTGAAGAGTGTTGACATAGATATAGACTCCTACCCAACATCCCAGCTCCACTTTTGTCTTTTATTATTTATTATTTCTAATTTATTTAAATTGTGTTTCAGTCAGCGTTGAATTCAGACAGAATGGTGCACTATGTTAATCTCTGACAATGTGTCCAAGCTGAAGAAAATCAGTAGAGAGAAGTTATGCTGGAATATGGGGAATATGAGAGTGTAACCAATGATGTAATATTTCTGTTCCACAAACCTCTGAAAGGAGCATAACCTTCATCTTCAGACATATTTTTGCTCATCCTATAAAAATATGTTGGATCCATTGCAGTAAAGCTGCAAAGTGAGTGAGCTGAGACAGCAGCCATATTGGAAATATCTGAATGATTTTGCTCTAAAATTATGAGAAATTTTGAAGGTGTCATTTTGTGAAACATTCTCACCTCACTTCCTGTCTCTGTGTGTTCAGAACCCTTTTCTCTCTTCACCTGTGGAATATTAAATAGCAGGAGGAAAATAAATAAAGTTTTAATGGGGTTATTATTATTTTTAATATAATTTAATTGAAATTACTTCTGCGATCATTTCTGGTGCGTTAGCTGCAGGGAGACCAACATAAAGCGAGCCGCTCCAGTGTCTCTGTGGCCCACAGTTGGCCGAACACATCTTGAGTCATAGCCCACCAGCTAACAGCACATAAAGGAAGATGGAAGAACCAACATGGGTAATGAAGCAAGAGCAAAAGAGAGCAATGCAGAGCATCCTGCACCAGCATGTCCATGTTTGTCCCTGTTGCATGCATCTCTATAAGTTAATGTGAAATGTTTTCATGACTGCAGCTTTCCTTTTCTAAAGTTAGAGATGACAGCAGTGTCCAAAACATGCTGGTTTAATCTGTTGCATTTAAGATAAACAGGTAAAACAAGTGATAAAAGCTTCAGTACATTTTTTTTTGCAAAGAACATAGAGAGGATATTTCTTGTTAATTGGTGCTAGAAAAATTAACTGAATTAAATTTTACACAAGTTGGTTCATGATAACTGAGTTTAAAATTTTTTTTATGATCTTAGAAGACGTTTTCTTCCTGTTTCTAAAGAAAATATACTTATTACATCATCTCTGTGCCCATTTCCTTTAATACAGAAGTCAGATGTCATTGTTCAGACACCATGTGGTTCGTATATATAGAGAATGTTCAGACTGCAGACCGTTGAGATGAGAAGGAGAACTGGCTGAAAACAGGAATCATTTCAGGATCTTTAAACTTTCAAAGGTAAATATATATTTGTTTTCTTTTAATGTACAGAAATGAAATAAAGACACATTAAATTTAATACGTTGCTGAATAGTGTATCCTATGTGTTTAATTTCATGGAGCTGCTGAGCCACATTAGAAATAACATTTACCTGCATGCCTGTATAATAAGGTAGAAACTGAGCACATACTTAATATTTGGATAATTTTCCAATCATTACTTTCAAGAATTACTGTTTATCTTTACCATATGCTTTATTTTTGTACTATAACAGATTTCTTACACATGAGCTTTTCTTAGGATTTCTCCTTAAAAAGAAATTTAATACAACTTTCATGAAATAAGCTAAGAGAAAAATCAAGTCTCCGTTATTCATTATTTTGCTCGTGCAGGTTTGATATTGAAGAATGGGAGATTCTCTCATCAGCAGAACCTCATGGAAAGAAAACCTCAATCAGTACATCTTCAACTTCATTGATGCATCTAACAGAACCAATGACAGTTTTTATGAAGAGAACAAAGTATATCTTCAAATCTTGATCTGGGGAAATTTGATCACCCTTTGTTTCGGATTTCCTTTGACTCTGGTGGCCATGTATGCTGTTTTATCAAAGGTGAGTACTTGTTAACTGAGATATATGGGCGTGCCATGGTGGCATGGTTGATAACTCCACCCATGTTTGGAGGCCTTGAGTCCTCAAAGCGGCCGGCGCGGGTTCGACTCCCGGATCCGGCGAAATTTGCTGCAATTCTTCCCCCTTCCTGTCAGCCTACTTTGTATAAGGGACACTAGAGCCCACAAAAAGCCCCCTGGAGAGTTTAAAAAAACATCTTAGATTTAGCTGTATGTTCATCAGGAAATGCAGTTTTTTTCATTAATATTGTTTTTCTCTGAACCTGGATCTAAGGAATGGTTGATCAAAAGGAAATCAAACAATGTGTGTTATATTTGTGGAAGCAGAATCATCTAATAGTTCCAAGAAGTTGGGAAGAAATTTTCAGCTTTTATTCACTTTTTATTTTGTTTCCCCTGCAGGTGAAAAAGGATCAAGGTGCTCCAGTTTACATCTTCAACCTTCTGATTTCTGATGTTATCCAGTACTGCAGCAGAATTCCTATGATAGTATATGGTCCCAATGTTTTCTCTGATTTTGCCCTTGATATTGGCATTGGAGCCAGTATTGGATTCATGATGTGTATCTCCCTGGAAAGGTAAATTCCTGTTTACTTGCATATTATTGTTTTTTTTCTGACACTATTACATCAGTAATGTCTGACAGCATGTATCTTTTATTTCAGGTATCTGGTCATTGCCAAGCCGCTGTGGTACAGATTTAGAAGAAACTTCAAGACATCTGTGTTGGTCTGTGTTGCAGTCTGGATATTTTCTCTTCTTACTAACATTAGCATGTATCTCCTTTTGGAATTTCATATTGTTAGATTCTTTCAGGCTGCTAGTCACCTCCTCCCTCTTCTCCTTTTCATCTTCTGCCTGGTTGGGACCATTAAAGCTCTGACTAAAGCTCGCAGTGTCTCTGCTGATGAAAAACGTCGAATTGTTTCAATTCTGGTTGTGGTTTTGCTAACATATATTCTGCTTTTCATCCCTTACATGATGTATTTTCTGTTGGAAAAACCCTGGGAAAATTTTGCCAAATTTACTTCTGTTACAATTGGTATTTATCTTAGTCCTCTTGCAGATTCAGCTATGTGTGTTTTTCTGAGGAAAAGTGCAGTTGACAGACTTTTGACCTCATTGTGTTGCTGTGTAACGTCTAAGAATCAGGAGATCAGCAGCACTGATAATGACAACGTGTCATCTCAACGTACTACAGCAGTTTAGATTCAACTGATGCACAAATATTTTCACATCTTACTTTCTTAAGGAATTCTTATGGATTATTTGCAAGAGAAAATACTTTCAGATGATATATTTTGAATTTTTCATGATCATTTGAAAACCAAAACCCAACCACTGAAGAAATGACAACCTGCTTGATTCTCTGGTTTGTCAATATAACCAGGTACAACACTTAGAAAGTGTCAAAGAGTTTCCCATGAAAAAGTTTCTTTCAACAGAAAATGCTGAAAACAGTAAAACTTTATTTATTCAGCTGTGGATTAAACCAATTTAGCTTTTCTGCTATGTAATTGATTCTGAAGCGCATACAGTGTTTCCGATAGCATCAAAGCAGACATTTAATTTAGCAGGGATTTAACTGAAATGTTTATTATATATAACAGAAATATTCAATTGGACTAGAGATTTCTTTACATAAAAACAACCATAAAGCCTCCAAATCTCCCAGGAGGTGGATGGCTTGAAGTTGTAGGATTTTAATTCTGCAAACCGTTCCAATTTGTGTTTTGTAAATATTAATGTTAATATGCTAATATTTTTAATCATCTAAAGTGTTAACAAGGTGATCTATTATTTTCAACTGAAACATACCATCTCTTGTGATGAAGCAAAACTGCTGCTTAGATTGTGAGAAATCTGCAGAAACAGGAAATATCTCATGTTTGGCATGAAATAAAAAATCAGACACATTTTATTACAGCTTGTATTTTGTGGCTACAGGAACTTTAGGTCAAAACTTTTAAAATTATTTTTAGACTGTTCACTCTCTGAACATTGTATAACCATGTACACATGAAGATTATTTTGGTCTGTCACATTTTTATTTGGACTTTATGAGGCAAAGAATGATGAGCTGAAAAATGTAACTTTCTTGCTATGAAAATATTTGTAAGTTAGGAATGAATGTTGATTGTTGGGTAGGAGTTTGTGATGATAAGAAATTTGCTTGACAACATTGCATAGGTTTGTTTTTATGTCAAATATTCATCTTTTTGTCTCTTGATCTGAAAGAAAAACTTTATATTCAGAATAAAATTTCTTTAACAATATTCTCTGAGAATGTGTATTTTATTTTGCACACAGATAGAAACAGAGTAGTTGGCAGTGTGCAGGGCCTCATTTCTCTGACAGCCATTTTTTAATTTGTGAACAATCTTTGTTCCTTATTCATATGTGAGCTTCATGAGTTTTTGTGTCCGGCCACTAGATGGTGACATTATGCATATTGTAGCATACAACGTGATGCTTCAACACTTTAATACTTTAACACAGTGGCTATAAAATGACTAATTTGCAGTAACATAAAGGTGTCTTATTTTTCAGCATTATAATGACTTTTTATAGTATCTTGAGTTTTATTTTTCCATTGGAAAGAGCGAGCAAAAGTTTAACTATGCAAACATTCAGTTAGGAATTTGTATATTATATTTTTCTATAGTTATGTCTGTTGTGAATTAGAGATTAGCTGATGTTTGAATATTATATGTGAAACTTTTAAAAATGTTGTTCAACTCTGAAAATAGTCCCAACTTTTCTGCCACACTGTGGGCATGAATAGTTTCCACTTTCCCCACCTGAGGTCTAACATGTCCAACCACAGCCCAGGAGCTCCACCTGCCTCTGCACCAACTTACGTTTATGGAGGTTAATAGTGAAGCCAGATGATCTGATGATCTGGAAAACATGCTGGAGATGATGAACATGCTCCTACCTTTTCAACTATCCTTTCAAATGGTGTTTGTATGACAGGTAACAGCTGTAGATGGACTCTAGAATCACCTCTGTTTGCAGTCAACTGACATGTGAAATGAAGAACAGAACTGTTGTACCTGTGTGTTCTTGCTTAGCCACACAAACCGACTTGCTATTCTATGGAGGGATTTCTGAAATCAAAGGGGCCCAGTCCAAAGAACTGAATGACTGATTTTCATCACATTTTTTCTCAACTGCTGTGGTAAACAATGGCTTCTGATTGACCTTTAACCTGATAGAGGAAACCATCCCTCACCACAGAAGTTTAATCTTCCAAGGCATTTATTTTACTCTGCTCCTTACCTTTAACTTCTGTGATCTTATCAAGCCATGATTTTAATGTTGGATCCGACCTCTGATAGGCAGATATGTCTGAGGGAAAATCAAAGTCAGATAAAGGGCAGGGTTTCATCTTTCCTGTCTTTGAGTTGAACATAAAGCTTTTTTGGTGTCTCACCTTGATAAACGTCCATTGATCAAAACCTCCTCCAATAAGTGTCGGCAGTGATCTCATATTTAATGACATTTTTAAGCTTGTCATAAATGTGACAATCTGCCATGTCCATCAACACATAAGCACTATGTGCTTTCCCAGTAGGTATAGAGGAACCAGTTGGACAGTCCACTTGTCTTTAGGCCAATGGCAGACCTGAGCCATCCTTTCAAAGGTTGATAAGAAGTGATCATCATCATCATCATCATCATCATCATCATCAGTAGTCAGTGGAAGCCCTTGGTGAAAGAATCAACTAAATGTTACAATATACAACTGAAATAAAGAATTGAAACAAGAAACATTTGGTTTGTCCTTTAATAGTGATGGAACCTTTGGTCTCCATCACACTTAGTCATAACTATAAACTGAACTTAAGACGAAACATATATAATCAGAAGACGTATCACTGCTGTAATATTAATCTGGATTCAGTGCAATAAAGCTGCAAAGTGAATAAGCTGAGACAGAATATTTGTAATATCTGATTGACTGTTGTAAGATTTGGAAGGTGTGATTTTGTGAAATACTTCTAACTTCACTTCCTCTGTTTGTGTTCAGAACTTGTTTCATCTGACCACATCTCTTTTCACTTGTGCAATATTAAGAAGCAGGAGGAGAATAAATAAACTTTTTATAGTAAGATAATTATTTGTAATATAATTTTACTTGAAATTAGTTAAGGTCACTTGTTAAAAGCAGTGCCATCATCTCCGTTGTGTTAGCTGCAGAGAGGCTAACATAAAGCTAGCTGCTCCAGTTTCTCTGCGGCCCAAAGTTTAAAAACCACATCTTGACTCATAGCCCAGCAGCTAACATCACACAGAGATGCAGAGAGGCGCTGAGTGTCCCATAACATGCATGACTTAAACTGTTGGATTTAACTGAACTGATTTTGGCTGAACTGAATTTAGTTAAAAGTTGTGTTTTTGAAAACTGATATATTTTGTTATCATCTTAAAGGATGCTTCCTTCCTGCTGGTAAAGATAATCAACGTATCAAACCATCTCCTTAACGCAGAGTCAGATGTCATTGGTCAGCCTGTACGTTGTCAAGAAAACTGGCATGGGGTTGTGAGATCTTTCCGGGCACACCAGAAAGGTGCATAAAGACCTGAGAGAAATAAAGCAATCTTGTGATTTGATTAAAATAATAATTAAGTTGAATATGTATGAATACAATTGGTATAAATGTGTATAAGTAATCACTAAATAACTTTCTGAAATGTATTTCTGAATAATGATCAGTAATGGTAACAACAATGTAATGATTATATTTGATGATTTATAGTAAGTGAAAGATGTGATTAATTTTTAATGAATATCAAAGCTGTGATTTGAAATCGATTCAAATGGTTTTAATACAGGTTGAATGTGGTTAATGATTTGTAACAGATAAAATAGTGAGTTATAGAAAAGAGAGGAAGTTATAACGTTAAAGTCAGCATGATGGGTGAGGTCCGGCTGTCAGGATATGTCGCAAGTTGGGGAAAGATGGGACTTTCCACAAGACTCAGCAAACAGGTTGGGGACCGTCGGGGCTTTCCACGAGACTCAGCAGATGGTCAGAAAGTCACGTAGACCAAGCTCCCCATACACACACATGGGTGGAAAAAGTATAAAAGAGGACTGAAAAGAGGAAGCAACTGTTCTTAGTCCGCGGCGCTGGAGACGAGTCAACACGGAGAAGCAGATTGAGGAACAACAGAGGACCGCACCTCGGAGCCACGGGGAAGTTGAGACTTCGCGCCGCTAAGAAAGGACAAGATCCTACCGCCCCAGCCCTGGTTCCTGATTCGACCGTCGGCCCTGCCTCAACCCAACGATCTCAAACTCTGCAACAGACTTGGAGAAAGGACAAAGGTCCCTGAAGGATAAAGAGCTGGGTTTTCGAAGGATTTGGACCCGTTCTGCTTTGAGTCTATTCTAAGGAGGATTTTTCCACACAAGGACAAAGACTCTGACCAAGGATTCTGGATGTTTCTGTTGCCAAGATCCACCATCAACTGGGTGTGAGTTGAATCTGCTCCCTAAAAGTCCATCTCAGAACTTGCGACATAGGTTAGGGAAAAGAGACAGGATAGTATGGTTATACATGTTGATTTTATTATACTGCTCTTGAATTATATACAATTGATTATTGATTTGTATGTCACATATCCCTGCTTAAGCTTGCTCAATAAATTTATACTATAAAATTCTAATGAGGTTGGTGGACATTGGGATTAATCGAGTCATTTAATTAATTTTCAGTTCTTTTAATAAAGGTAAAACTAATGTACATGATTCTAGTAAATAGGAGGCTTCATAATTTCCTTTGGTGAGAATAAATAATGACCCTGGGACTTATATCTAAGTCACTAAAATTAATCTAGCCGGTTCCAAGAGCGAGTTATATTTTAGGAGGCGAGCTACTGTTAACAGAAGCGGTTATTGGAATTATGCAGCTGCGAGGGCTACTCAGCTGATTGTTTCTTAACTGTAAAGGGTCGTAGCTTCTGGATCGGAGGTAGTTAGAGCTAGACGAATCGCTTCCGCCACCAGTTTGAACAGATTATCTCTTATAGATCTCTTTTAGGGTAATACCCAGGTCTCAGAGATTTTCCGGACCTGTTAGACAGAGAACTGGTCAGTAGTCAGCCCAAGGGAGTTGTGAGGAGTGGGCGGGGCTGGCTATTGCGCAATAACAGACAACGTGTTGTAGCATGCAAACACAGTGTGCATAAATAAATAACATTTCATACTTTTTCTGTTCTGTAATTATTCATAGCGATCTGTTGTAATCCAATAATTTATTCAGTAAAGGTGAGCCTGAAAACCATCATTGAGATGCAGTTGTTGTGGAAAAGCTGGGTCTCCTTTTAGGGCTCATATATGAACTCAGAAATATCATCCTGCTGATTGTTTAGTATTAATGATTAAATTCTTAAACAAGGTGAAATATTTACTCAACTTCACCTTTAAAATGTTACTATTGCTTAGAAAAACAGACTCTAATTTATGTTTAATAATTGTGATAAACATGAGAAATGAATACTGATGTAACGCTGTAAATTACATTGCTGGGAATGCCTGCTCTGTGTTAGAGTAACAGAGCTTCTGTCAGTTTGAGTTGATGACTGAAGTCTCGGGGCGACATCCAGCCACAGCAGGACTCTTTTAGGCTTGGTGCTTTAGACAACATTTGGGGAAGCCAGAGTTGATCTCCAGCTCTGGCCATGAATATTCCTCCATCCTCCTCTGCTGCTGAGCGGACATTCTCTGTCATCTAGCAAATAAAAACACATGCCAGGAAAACAGCAGGACAGAAGAATGTTTGTGGAACTAAAATCTACTAACTACATCAATTTTGGTTCTGTCTTTATTTCCTTTTCTTTTTGTCCCCCTGCAGGTGAAGAAAGATCATGTTGCTCCAGTTTACATCCTCAACCTTCTGATCTCGGATCTCATCCAGCTCTGCAGCAGAATTCCTCTGATGTTACATGAAGGTCCTAATGTCTCCTTTCTCTTTGCTTTCCGGTTTGGCTTGATAACCAGTGTTGGATTCATGATGTGTGTTTCCCTGGAAAGGTAACTATCTGCATTTCTTTATATCTGTGTTCATATCTTTTGTGTCTTTACTCCAACAAAGTATATTTAAATAAAGGATTTAACTCGGTGGTAAGAAAATGAATGTGACTTTACTGTTGTCTCACAAGTTACATATCAATGCGCTGGCGGTTAACCTCTAGGTAACTCAGTAGCTAGGGGAGTGGTACTGCTGAAGTAAATAGATCCACTTTATATACACTGCTCAAAAAAATAAAGGGAACACTTAAACAGGTGTTTAACACTTAAAGTGCTCCCTTTATTTTTTGAGCAGTATACTACACTCCTCCCTTTTTAGATTAATGCTACATAACTAAACTAACACATAACATTGCCAATGCATTAAACACAATTTGTTATCCAGTTGACAAATATTGGAACTCCTTTTTTTTTTCTTTTTTTTTTTTTAGTCCATAAGTGAAACTCATGAATCCAATCTTTTCGGGGGTGCCCTGAGTCGTTCAAGGTTACGCCTGGGAACCTGTGGGGTGCTCTCGTTAGGGGGCACTTCCTCTACAACTGTGGGTGTCACTGTACTGGGTTCAGAGTTGGTTTCAGGATCAGGTGGACGTGCTGGTTGCTCCTGTGTCTTTGGTTGAGCATTCAACAGTTGATCCACATGACGTCTCCAGGTATGCTCTCCAGTGTCCACCTCGTACATCAGAGGGCCGCTCCTAGTGATGATCTTTCCAGGCGTCCACTTTTCCCCTCGGTAGTCACGTGCCAGGACCTGCTGCCCCACATCGAAGCTCCTTGGCGGTTCACTCGAAAAGCTGCTGAACTGTTTGTTCTGCACTTCTTTTCTCAGGTTTGGCTTTAGAAGGTCAATGAGAGATCTGAGCGGTCTGTTCATAAACAGCATTGCAGGTGTCTGATTAGTTGTTGCATGGACAGAATTGCGGTACACCAGGAGGAAATTGTCAATTTTGTGTTGAAGAGAGATGTCTTCTTTTGTCATTGCTTTTATGGACTTTTTGAATGTTTGTATGAACCGTTCTGCTAACCCGTTTGTTACTGGATGGTGAGGTGCTGACTTGAAATGTTTGATACCATTCTTTTTCATGAAGTCTTGGAATTCTTCAGAAGTATACTGTGGGCCATTGTCACTCACAATTTGCTCAGGTAGGCCATTCCTGGCGAAGATGCTTCTCAGAACAGAGATAGTCTTTTCTGATGTTGTTGATTACATTGGGACTACGTCTGGCCATTTTGAGTGAGCGTCCACAGCTATAAGAAACATAGAGTTCATGAATGGACCAGCAAAATCAATGTGCACTCTCTGCCAGGGTACAGACGGCCATTCCCACGGATGCAGGGGAGCCTGTGGTGGTGCGTTTTGAATGCTCAGGCATCCTGGGCAGGTTATGGTGATGTCCTCAATCTGTTTATCTATCCCTGGCCACCATACATAGCTACAGGCCAGACTTTTCATCTTCACCGTACCTACGTGAGCCTCATGCAGACTGTCCAACACTCTGGCACTACCACACGTGATCCACACATCAAGGTTCCCTGGCAGACTGACAGCTGATCACGTCTTGCTGAAAACTCAGGAAAGTATGGATTCCCCTGGGCAGGCCAGCCTTGTACTGTGATGTCATACACCTTGGAAAGTGTTGGGTCATTCCGCGTTTCCTTTCGTATCAGGGCATTTGTAACTAGCAGCTGATCTACCAGTGTTGTGCGGAACATTTCTGCCGGGTCACCCTTTGATGGTAGTTCCTCCACAGATGTTGACAGTGGGAGGCGTGACAAACCATCAGCATTGCAGTGTTGTTTGAACCTTGAACTCGATGTCATACGAGTGTGCTCCTAAGAACAGGGCCCATCGCTGTAGTCACGCAGCTGACATCACTGGGACTCCTTTTCGTGGATTGAATATTGACACTAAGGGCTGATGATCAGTCACTAAGGTAAACCTTCGGCCATAGAGGTAATGGTGGAACTTTTTGATACCTGTTAAGGAAAAATGATTATTTTTAGTGCTTGGTACAGTTAATCTTAAAAGGTATATGGAACACTCTTATTTGGAACAGTTTTGTGTCGAGCATTTGGGATTGAGCCAGATGAGCAGGCATTCAGACAAACAGGGGCCAAAATGCAGATCACTCAATGGAGTCTCCCCGCTGTGAGGCGAAGCCATAAAATTAGCATTTTCCTTGGGAGACAGAGACTTTAGATTTCTCAGGTATCTGTGAGGTCTTATCTCAGGATCGTTCTGTACTCAGAATGACCGTGGGAGCCACGGGGGGTCAGGGCCAGCGATCTGCTTCTTTGTCTCGGTAGAAGGCAGATGGTCCTTTGATCTTTGCGTAGATCAGGGGGAGTTTCCAAGTTTCTCTGAGTGCTTAAGGGAGTTTCCAGTTGGTCAGCACGAGGAACGCCTTGGCTGCATAAATTAAATAGGGAAACACCTATTTGGTATAAGATGACGTGTAAGGAGAGAAAATGCAGGGAGCGGCCACCTTTTTGCTTTTTTTCATCGGCTCTCTCTCCAAAGACGTCTTTGCTTTTTGTCTTTGTTTTATGTTTGTCTGTCTTCCCCTTGTCTGTCTTTATTTTTATGAGAAAAATGCATATCTCTGTACCTCTGCAGCTTTGTTAATTGATTCATGCGTTGCTTTGTATGGGATTAAACTCTGTGATCTGTGACGTCAACACGCTTTGTTGTTGTTTCGTTTTAGCAGCACGCCGCCACTCGTCGAGGATCCCGGGAAAATTAAAGAGGAAAGAGCCAAACGTTTTGTCCAAAGTTAACGTTAAATTACCTCTTTTTTTAACATACCCCATACTAGACTCAGGGCCTCTCTGTCAATCTGTGCATAATTGATTTCGGCACTTGACAGGGACCTTGAAGCGAATGCAATTGGGCGTTCAAGTCCATTATCCATCGTGTGCGACAGGACTGCGCCAATGCTGTACGGGGACGCGTTACATGCTAGACGGATGGGTCTGGATGGATCATAGTGGGTAAGTAGCTCGTCAGATGTTATCAGTCTTTTTGTTTCTGTGAATGCCTTTTCACATTTTTCTGACCAATGCCATTCCACTCCTGTTTGTAGCAGCGCATTTAGTGGATACAGCACTGAGGCAAGGTTTGGTAGAAACTTGTGGTAATAGTTGACGAGACCCAGGTACGATCTGAGTTGTGACACATTTTCAGGTTTAGGTGCTTTCAGCACTGCCTCAATTTTCTCTTGTGACTTGTGCTAGCCGTGCTTGTCAATGACATGTCCGCAGTATGAGATGTCACTTTTGAAAAACTCACATTTCTCTCTCTTTGCCCGTAGCCCATACTCACTCAGCCTGGTCAGTACTTTGCACAGGTTTTGGAAGTGATCATCATCATCTTTTCCTGTTATGATAATATCATCCAGGTAGCATTGTGTTCCAGGTATATCCTGGAGCACCTGATCCACAGCTCTTTGCCAGATGGCTGGGGCTGAAGCAACACCAAACACAAGACGATTGTACTGGTAAAGTCCCTTATGAGTGTTGATGGTTAGAAACTTTTTGCTTGATTCCTCCACTTCCATCTGGAGATAGGCCTGTGACAAGTCTATCTTTGAAAACTTCTCCCCACCAGCCAATGATGAGAAGATGTCCTCTATTCGTGGAAGAGAGTACTGCACCGTGCGCAACACCGGGTTGATGCTCACTTTGAAGTCCCCACATATACGCACTTCATTTTTTCCTTTCTTCATCACAGGAACAATGGGCGTAGCCCAGTCACTCCAGTCAACTTTTGAGAGAATGCCGGATGCCTCCAAGCTTTGCAGTTCAGCATTTATCTTGGGACGTAGGGCATACGGCACCGGGTGCGCCTTGTGGAATCTTGGGTTGGCATCCTTGTCAAGTTTAATTTTTGCTTTAAGGTGTTTTAGTTTGCCAATGCCTTTCTCGAACACGTGTGCATTAGCCTCCAATAACTGTGGCAATCTGGGCCTGTGGTTTTCAGGACATAGAGCTCTAGCTTGTGTGTTTGGTCACCATAGACCACATCCACTTTAGGTTTCCCTTTTGGTGACACTTTTTCACCTGTGTAGGTTTTTAACATCACTGATGTCTTTTTCAGTGGTACGTGGGAGAGCAGCCTGTCATAATCAGTTTCGGAGATCACTGACAAAGCTGAACCTGTGTCCAGTTCCATCTTTAGTTTCACTCCAGACACTGTAGTCGTGACCCATATTATTCTTCTGTCTTCTTCAGTTATGCTATGCAACTCTAAGCATGACAGGTCATCATCCTCACTGCTGTTTGTGTTGTCAGAATGTTCTGTAACTTTCTGCATTTCATTTGTTTTGGCCTTTGATTTAGGTTTAAAACCTTTGTTCTTTCCAGATTTTTCGTTTTGGGTATTTGTTTGGTCGGATTTGCATGCTATTTCTATGTGGCCTTGTTTGTGGCATTTCCTACATGTCTTTTCTTTGAACCAGCAGTCATTTGCTTTGTGAGAGGATTTACCACACCTGTAGCATTTTTGCTTTTTCCCATTTAAGGACATTTGATGCACTTTGTTTTCTAAGCTTTTCTTCTGTAGCTCTGATTCACCCTTAACTGCTGTTTCCATTGAGATAGCTAGTTCGAGTGCTTTCTTCAAATCTAGCTCTTTTTCGGACAGTAGCCTTTTTTGTGTGCTCGTACAATTTTGTGTGCCACGTACCAATCGATCTCTCAAGGCATCGTCAAGTCCCGTTTTAAACTCACAATGCTGTGAGAGTTTGCGCAGTTCGGCCATATACTCAGATATGCTTTCATCTTTCATTTGATTCCTTTTATGAAATCTGAATCTTTCCACTATTACTAGTGGTGCGGGATTCAAGTGCTTCTGTAACGTATCAACAATGTCTTTATATGACTTGCGCGACGGTTTAGCAGGGCTCAGGAGATTACGGAGTAGACTGTAAGTTTTAGACCCCATTAAACTGAGGAGGACGGAACTTTTTTTTTTCTTCCTCAATATCATTAGCATCGCAGTACAACTCCACTCGCTCTATGTATGATTCCCAGTCTTCACTTGAACTATCAAACTCCCCTACTTTTCCAATGTGAGCCATTTTGGACATGGAATCCAGATATTATCCGTTTATCCTTTCACTGTGTGCTATGCCCTGTTACTCACGTATCCTTTGCTAGGTTTCATTTTGTCTACTGCTTTATTTCGTCCTTTTTTTTCCTTCCCTCCAGTTTAAATTTTCATTTTGTGCAGTTGTTTAGGGTCCAGATTCCTCGTCGCCAATTTGTTGTGTCTTTACTCCAACATAGTATATTTAAATAAAGGATTCACCTCAGTGGTAAGAAAATGAACGTGACTTTACTGTTGTCTCACAAGTTACATATCAATGAACTGGCGGATAACCTCTAGGTAACTCAGTAGATAGGGGAGTGGTTCCGCTGAAGTAAATAGATCCACTTCATATACTACAATATCTGTCTGACACCATTACATCAATGCCCAACAACATTTGTCTTTTATTCCAGGTATCTGATGGTTGCCAAGCCGCTGTGGTACAGATTGAGAGAAAACATCAAGACATCTGTGTTGGTCTGCATTGCAGTCTGGATCCTTTCTGTTATTTTTATCTTGAGCGTTTATCTTCCCCTGGAACTAAAGACCAGTGGAACCATATTGGGTGTGTTTCTCCTCCTCCCTCTTCCCTTGTTCATCTTCTGCCTGGTTGGGACCATTAAAGCTCTGTCTGAAACTCGCAGTGTCACTGCTGATGAGAAACATCGAATCTTTTCAGTCCTGGTTGTGGTGTTGCTTACATATATTCTACTTTTTCTGCCAGTTGTATTATGTTTAGTTTTGTAGGAAGTTAAGAAAAATGTAATTTTTGAAGCTGTGGCTACAGTTTGTCAATGTCTAAATCCTCTTGCAGACTCAGCTTTGTATATTTTTCTGAGGAAAATGAAGTTGATAAGATTTTAGCTTCACTGTGTTCCTGTAAAATGTCTGAGAATCAGAAGATCAGCAGCATTGATGATGATAACATGTCTGCTCTGCACACTACAGCTGTTTAGGTGCCATAGATGGATAAATATCTTTACATCTTACTTTCTCTGACTATTGTTCTGGATTTCTTAGTCCTTGACGTGGCCTTGCAGAATAACTTTTCTGTAATTTAATTAATTCTGAACCACATACAGTATATCCACCTGAAAAAAGCAGACATGTGAAATCATTGTAATTTTATTGATTTGATCAATTGTAGAAAAATCTTCAATCAGAAAAGAGAGTTCTTTAAATTAATAGAAAAATTGAAAATAAAACATAATGACTCCAAATCCTCCCAGTAGGTGGATGACTTAAAGTTGTTGCATTTGAATTCTGCCAACAGTTCTATTTTATGTTTTTTTAAATATTAATGTTAACATATTCTATTAGTTTTTATTATCTACAGTGTTATTAGGTTAAGCAATCTTTAACAACTGATAAAACCATCTCTACTTGTGGTCAACAAAAACTTCTGTTTAGTTTCTCAGAACTGTGCAGAAACAGGAAATCGCTGACATTTTAAAATACTCTGTTGTTTGTGGCGACAGCAACATTTCCTATCCAAGCCGTTTTAGTTTAATTTTTGGACTTTTCACCATCTGAAAATCATACACAACCATGAACTTCATGAAGCTTATTTTAGTCTGCCAGATTTTTTTATTATTGAAATTCATGAGGAAAAGAATTATGAGCTAGAAAATGTTCACTTTGTTGATAGGAAAATACATCTAATGACTAAAGTCTCAGCAAGACCTAGAGAAACCCAACCATGTGTTTACCTTTGATTGCATTGATTACTACAACAGCGTCTTCACAGGTCGGCCTAACAAATCAATCCTCCAGCTGCAGCTGATCCAGAACGCTGCTGCTGCTGGAGTTCTGACTAGAACCAGGAAGTTAGAGCACAACACACCAGTTCTACAGTCCCTCCACTGGTTCCTGTAGCTCAGAGAATAGACTTTAAAATACTGATGTTAGTTTATAAATCACTGAACGGCTTAGGACCACTATACATTAAAGATCTGCTGTTGTTGTATCAACCTTCCAGACCCCTCAGGTCTTCTGGTTCTGATTCTGCTGTGCTTCACCAGAACCAGAACCAAACGAGGGGAAGCAGCTTTCAGCTTCTATGCACCACAAACCTGGAAGCGTATTATAGTGTGCTGAGGTTCAGTAAACTTGAGTTTTATATTTAGTTTAGAAATATTTTGATGATTGTAGCTCATTTTACAGCATTAGAAGGTTTTCATTTATATTTTCTAACAGATTCATTCTTTACTTTCTGCTGCTACTTGAAGTCAAACCTGAGAAATTCATTTCAATTTCTTACAGCTGTGAATCTGCTGCACTGTAATGGTTTTAATGTCGGGTTGTGGACGTTACATGTGGGACACATTTTGACCTTTAATCTGTCCCAGAATCTGAATTGTTTAAAATCTTTTCATCTGTTACTTCTGTCTGAAAATGTTGGAAAGATTGGCTGTTGAAGGTAAAACAGCTTCTCTTGGTTTCTCATCCTCATGTTTTGCCTTTGATAGTTTTTACTCTTTTAAAAACTATTAAATATACTGAGTTTTGTGGTTACTGTGACAATTTCAACCCTATAGATATAGACTCCTACCCAACATCCCAGCTCCACTTTTGTCCTTTGAATTTTTATTATTTCTAATTTATTTAACTTGTGTTTCAGTCAGCGTTGAATTCAGACAGAATGGTGCACTATGTTAATCTCTGACAATGTGTTCAAGCTGAAGAAAGTCAGTAGAGAGAAATTATGCTGGAATATGGGGAATATGAGAGTGTAACAATGATGTAATACTTCTGTTCCACAAACCTCTGAAAGGAGCATAACCTTCATCTTAAGACATATTTTTGCTCATCCTATAAAAATATGTTGGATCCATTGCAGTAAAGCTGCAAAGTGAGTGAGCTGAGACAGCAGCCATATTGGAAATATCTGAAAGATTTTGCTCTAAAATTATGAGAAATTTTGAAGGTGTCATTTTGTGAAACACTTCTCACCTCACTTCCTGTCTCTGTGTGTTCAGAACCCTTTTCTCTTTTCACCTGTGGAATATTAAATAGCAGGAGGAAAATAAATAAAGTTACAATGGAGTTATTATTATTTTTAATATAATTTAATTGAAATTACTTTTGCGATCGTTTCTGGTGTGTTAGCTGCAGGGAGACCAACATAAAGCGAGCCGCTCCAGTGTCTCTGTGGCCCACAGTTGGCCGAACACATCTTGAGTCATAGCCCACCAGCTAACAGCACATAAAGGAAGATGGAAGAACCAACATGGGTGATGAAGCAAGAGCAAAAGACAGCAATGCAGAGCATCCTGCACCAGCATGTCCATGTTTGTCCCTGTTGCATGCATCTCTATAAGTTAATGTGAAATGTTTTCATGACTGCAGCTTTCCTTTTCTAAAGTTAGAGATGACAGCAGTGTCCAAAACATGCTGGTTTAATCTGTTGCATTTAAGTTAAACAGGTAAAACAAGTGATAAAAGCTTCAGTGCATTTTTTTTGCAAAGAACATAGAGAGAATATTTCTTGTTAATTGGTGCTAGAAAAATTAACAGAATTAAATTTTAGACAAGTTGGTTCATGATAACTGAGTTTAAAAAATTCTTATGATCTTAGAAGACGTTTTCTTCCTGTTTCTAAAGAAAATATACTTATCACATCATCTCTGTGCCCATTTCCTTTAATACAGAAGTCAGATGTCATTGTTCAGACACCATGTGGTTCGTATATATAGAGAATGTTCAGACTGCAGACCGTTGAGATGAGAAGGAGAACTGGCTGAAAACAGGAATCATTTCAGGACTTTTAAACTTTCAAAGGTAAATATATATATTTATTTTCTTTTAATGTGCAGAAATGAAATAAAGACACATTAAATTTAATACGTTGCTGAATAGTGTATCCTATGTGTTTAATTTCATGGAGCTGCTGAGCCACATTAGAAATAACATTTACCTGCATGCCTGTATAATAAGGTAGAAACTGAGCACAAACTTTACATTTGGATAATTTTCCAATCATTACTTTCAAGAATTATTGTGTGTTTATCTTTACCATATGCTTTATACTAAAAAAGATTTCTTACACATGAACATTTCTTAGGATTTCCCCTTAAAAAGAAATTTAATACAACTTTCATGAAATAAAAGAAATTTAATACAACTTTCATGAAATAAACGAAATTTAATACTACTTTTATGAATTAAGCTAAGAGAAAAATCAAGTCTCCGTTATTCATTATTTTGTTTGTGCAGGTTTGATATTGAAGAATGGGAGATTCCCTCGTCAACAGAACCTCATTGAAAGAAAACCTCAATCAGACCAACTTCAACTACAATGATGCATCTAACGAAACCAAAAACTGTACTGATGAAGAGAACAAAGTATATTTTCAAATCTTGTTTTGGGGAGATTTGATCACCATTTGTTTCGGATTTCCTTTGACTCTGGTGGCCATGTTTGCTGTTTTATCAAAGGTGAGTACTTGTTAACTGAGATATATGGGCGTGCCATGGTGGCATGGTTGATAACTCGACCCATGTTTGGAGGCCTTGAGTCCTCAAAGCGGCCGGCGTGGGTTCGACTCCCGGATCCGGCGAAATTTGCTGCAATTCTTCCCCCTTCCTGTCAGCCTACTTTGTATAAGGGACACTAGAGCCCACAAAAAGCCCCCTGGAGAGTTTAAAAAAACATCTTAGATTTAACTGTATGTTCATCATGAAATGCATTTTTTTTTCATTAATATTGTTTTTCTCTGAACCTGGATCTAAGGAATGGTTGATCAAAAGGAAATCAAACATTGTGTGTTATATTTGTGGAAGCAGAATCATCTAATAGTTCCAAGAAGTTGGGAAGAAATTTTCAGCTTTTATTCACTTTTCATTTTGTTTCCTCTGCAGGTGAAAAAGGATCAAGGTGCTCCAGTTTACATCTTCAACCTTCTGATATCTGATCTTATCCAGTACTGCAGCAGAATTCCTATGATAGTATATGGCCCCGATGTTTTCCCTCTGTTTGCCCTAGATTTTGGCATTGGAGCCAGTATTGGATTCATGATGTGTATCTCCCTGGAAAGGTAAATTCCTGTTTACTTGCATATTATTGTTTTTTTTCTGACACTATTACATCAGTAATGTCTGACAGCATGTATCTTTTATTACAGGTATCTGGTCATTGCCAAGCCGCTGTGGTACAGATTTAGAAGAAACTTCAAGACATCTGTGTTGGTCTGTGTTGCAGTCTGGATAATTTTTTTTCTTAATAATCTTAGCATGTATCTCCTTTTGGAATTTCATATTGTTAGATTCTTTCAGGCTGCTAGTCTCCTCTTCCCTCTTCTCCTTTTCATCTTCTGCCTGGTTGGAACCATTAAAGCTCTGACTGAAGCTCGCAGTGTCTCTGCTGATGAAAAACGTCGAATTGTTTCAATTCTGGTTGTGGTTTTGCTAACATATATTCTGCTTTTCATCCCTAACATGATGTATTTTCTGTTGGAAAAACCCTGGGAAAATTTTGCCAAATTTACTTCTGTTACAATTGGTATTTTTCTTAGTCCTCTTGCAGACTCAGCTATGTGTGTTTTTCTGAGGAAAAGTGCAGTTGACAGACTTTTGACCTCATTGTGTTGCTGTGTAACGTCTAAGAATCAGGAGATCAGCAGCACTGATAATGACAACGTGTCATCTCAACCTACTACAGCAGTTTAGGTTCAACTGATGCACAAATATTTTCACATCTTACTTTCTTAAGGAATTCTTATGGATTATTTGCAAGAGAAAATACTTTCAGATGATATATTTTGAATTTTTCATGATCATTTGAAAACCAAAACCCAACCACTGAAGAAATGACAACCTGCTTGATTCTCTGGCTTGTCAATTTAACCAGGTACATCACTTAGAAAGTGTCAAAGAGTTTCCCATGAAAATGTTTCTTGGGAAACATTTCTTTCAACAGAAAATGCTGAAAACAGTAAAACTTTATTTATTCAGCTGTGGATTAAACCATCCATCCATCCATTTTCTGTTCACCCTTGTCCCTAATGGGGTCGGGAGGGTTGCTGGTGCCTATCTCCAGCTACATTCTGGGCGAGAGGCGGGGTACACCCTGGACAGGTCGCCAGTCTGTCGCAGGGCAACACAAAGACATACAGGACAAACAACCATTCACACACACCTAGGGAGAATTTAGATAGACCAATTGACCTGACAGTCATGTTTTTGGACTGTGGGAGGAAGCCGGAGTACCCGGAGAGAACCCACGCATGCACAGGGAGAACATGCAAACTCCATGCAGAAAGACCCCGGCCGGGAATTGAACCCAGGACCTTCTTGCTGCAAGGCAACAGTGCTACCAACTGCGCCACTGTGCAGCCCTGGATTAAACCAATTTAGCTTTTCTGCTATGTAATTAATTCTGAACCGCATACAGTGTTTCCGATAGCATCAAAGCAGACATTTAATTTAGCAGGGATTTAACTGAAATGTTTATTATATATAACAGAAATATTCAATTGGACTAGAGATTTCTTTACATAAAAACAACCATAAAGCCTCCAAATCTCCCAGGAGGTGGATGGCTTGAAGTTGAAGGATTTTAATTCTGCAAACCGTTCCATTTTGTGTTTTGTAAATATTAATTTTAATATACTATTATTTTTAATCATATAAAGTGTTAACAAGGTGATCTATTATTTTCAACTGAAACATACCATCTCTTGTGATGAAGCAAAACTGCTGCTTAGATTGTGAGAAATCTGCAGAAACAGGAAATATCTCATGTTTGGCATGAAATAAAAAATCAGACACATTTTATTACAGCTTGTATTTCGTGGCTACAGGAACTTTAGGTCAAAACCTTTTTTAAAATAATTTTTAGACTGTTCACTCTCTGAACATTGTATAACCATGTACACATGAAGATTATTTTAGTCTGTCACATTTTTATTTGGACTTTATGAGGCAAAGAATGATGAGCTGAAAAATGTAACTTTCTTGCTATGAAAATATTTGTAAGTTAGGAATGAATGTTGATTGTTGGGTAGGAGTTTGTGATGATAAGAAATTTGCTTGACAACATTGCATAGGTTTGTTTTTATGTCAAATATTCATCTTTTTGTCTCTTGATCTGAAAGAACAACTTTATATTCAGAATAAAATTTCTTTAACAATATTCTCTGAGAATGTGTATTTTATTTTGCACACAGATAGAAACAGAGTAGTTGGCAGTGTGCAGGGCCTCATTTCTCTGACAGCCATTTTTTAATTTGTGAACAATCTTTGTTCCTTATTCATATGTGAGCTTCATGAGTTTTTATGTCCAGCCACTAGATGGTGACATTATGCATATTGTAGCATTAAACGTGATGCTTCAACACTTTAATACACAGTGGCTATAAAATGACTAATTTGCAGTCACATAAAGGTGTCTTATTTTTCAGCATTATAATGACTTTTTATAGTATTTTGAGTTTTATTTTTCCATTGGAAAGAGCGAGCAAAAGTTTAACTCTGCAATAATTCAGTTAGGAATCTGTATATTATTTGTTTCTATTGTTGTGTAGTTATGTCTATTGTGAATTAGAGATTAGCTGATGTTTGAATATTATATGTGATAGGTTTATTTTAAATCCTATCTAGCAAAGATTCAACCGGAGGCAATTGTCTTTTCTGCAGAAAGGAGGGAAGACCTGAGACGCGGAATACCGCTGTAAAACACTGTCTGGGATAAACTCTGCCAGATCTTTCTCTGCATTTGGCTTTATTAGAAAATACAAGGAAGGAGGTTGGGCCTTCTCACATAGTCACACAAAGAATTCGACCAATGACCTTTTTCTACAGGGTGCTCTGGAACCTTCTGTGGACATGCCCTTAAAAGGGCATGGCTGACCACAACTAATCAGGCCCACAGAAAGCTGATACCACAGGAATGTGCAAAGTCTCTAACCTCCAGGCAAACATCCTACAAATGGTTAATAGTGTTCCACAGAAGAAAAAGAGTCAAGTAAACATCAAACAAAATAATACAATGAAAACATAACCTTTCAAATAAACTCACAAGTAAATGAACTTAGATAATTTTTCTAACAATATGTGAAACTTTTAAAAATGTTGTTCAACTCTGAAAATAGTCCCAACTTTTCTGCCACACTGTGTGCATGAATAGTTTCCACTTTCCCCACCTGAGGTCTAACATGTCCAACCACAGCCCAGGAGCTCCACCTGCCTCTGCACCAACTTACGTTTATGGAGGTTAATAGTGAAGCCAGATGATCTGATGATCTGGAAAACATGCTGGAGATGATGGACATGCTCCTACCTTTTCAACTATCCTTTCTACTGGTGTTTCTATGACAGGTAACAGCTGTAGATGGACTCTAGAATCACCTCTGTTTGCAGTCAACTGACATGTGAAATGAAGAACAGAACTGTTGTACCTGTGTGTTCTTGCTTAGCCACACAAACCGACTTGCTATTCTATGGAGGAATTTCTGAAATCAAAGGGGCCCAGTCCAAAGAACTGAATGACTGATTTCCATCACATTTTTTCTCAACTGCTGTGGTAAACAATGGCTTCTGATTGACCTTTAACCTGATAGAGGAAACCATCCCTCACCACAGAAGTTTAATCTTCCAAGGCATTTATTTTACTCTGCTCCTTACCCTCAACTTCTGTGATCTTATCAAACCATGATTTTAATGTTGGATCCGACCTCTGATAGGCAGATATGTCTGAGGGAAAATCAAGGTCAGATAAAGTGCAGGGTTTCATCTTTCCTTCCACCTCGATTCTGGCTGAAGATAAAAACTAATATTTTCTCCTTTAAGCTCTGGATTTGGCTGGTTTTACTGGACACACCTCCAGATTAACATCATATTATGGTAATCCTTGAAGTGAGTTCTGTGCTCTAGTGGAGAAAAACTACAGATTGGGGAAGAAAGTTCTGCTTCTGTCATCATGGGAACATTTTTTGTAACAGTGACCTGTGATCTTCAATAGTTTTCGTGTCTGGCAACTAGATGGTGACATCATGCATCTTGTAGGGTTCTGAACTGTAATTAATCATAACTACTACTGAGTGAAACGATCAACCTCTGTGTTTGACACTAAATAAGTCAAAGTGGGAACATCCAAGCCCAAAATAACCGCATAAGCTTTGCCTCAGAGCTACTGCCACAGGTAATAAAAATGTTTGGCCTCCTATAGTTAAATAAATCTCTAGTGACAGGACATGTGTCCTGTGTATGACCTATCCTCTTACACAGAAAACATTCTATGTCTTGCTTTGAGGATGAGAAGCTCTTAGAAGGATTGGATTTAGCCACAGAAAATGAACTATTAGTTGAATAATTCCTAGTATGACCTAGAGCAAAACACATTTTACCCCCTCAGACTTACTACTTCCTGTAGAGAAGTTGCAACTGCCAAAGTTGGTTCTTCTGGTCCCCATCTTTGCTGATAAGAAGACTTCTGACAAACTTGCAGCCTGTTCTACAGAATTTGGGGCTTGTTCTTGGATCCACACCATCAAATCCAGATTCCCCTTCCTCAGCAACTGCTCCATGATCATCAGTTCTGAAATGTCCTTCACTGTAGACTTCTTTGGTTTGACCCACTTATAAAACATGTCTTTGAGTTGAACATAAAGTTTTTTTGGTGCCTCACCTTGATAAATGTCCGTTGATCAAAGCCTCCTCCAATAAGTGTCGGCAGTTTTCTCATATTTAATGACATTTTTAAGCTTGTCATAAATGTGACAATCTGCCATGTCCATCAACACATAAGCACTATGTGCTTTCCCTGTAGGTATAGAGGAACCAGTTGGACAGTCCACTAGTCTTTAGGCCAATGGCAAACCTGAGCCATCCTTTCAAAGGTTGTTAAAAAGTGATCATCATCATCATCATCATCATCATCATCATCAGTAGTCAGTGGAAGCCCTTGGTGAAAGAATGATCAACTAAATGCTACAATGCAACTGAAATAAAGAATTGAAACAAGAAACATTTGGTTTGTCCTTTAATTGTGACGGAACCTTTGATCTCCATCACACTTAGTCATAACTATAAACTGCACTTAAGGTGAAACATATATAATCAGAAGACGTATCACTGCTGTAAAATTAATCTGGATTCAGTGCAATAAAGCTGCAAAGTGAATAAGCTGAGACAGAATATTTGTAATATCTGAT
>NC_045693.1:575023-643408 GCF_003331165.1 Xiphophorus hellerii
ACCATTACATCAATGCCCAACAGCATTTGTCTGTTTTTTCCAGGTATCTGATGGTTGCCAAGCCGCTGTGGTACAGATTGAGAAAAAAACATCAAGACATCTGTGTTGGTCTGCGTTTGCAGTCCTGGATCCTTTCTGTATTTTTTATCTTGAGCGGTTATCTTCCCCTGGAACTAAAGACCAGTGGAACCATATTGGGTGTGTTTCTCCTCCTCCCTCTTCCCTTGTTCATCTTCTGCCTGGTTGGGACCATTAAAGCTCTGTCTGAAACTCGCAGTGTCACTGCTGATGAGAAACATCGAATCTTTTCAGTCCTGGTTGTGGTGTTGCTTACATATATTCTACTTTTTCTGCCAGTTGCATTATGTTTAGTTTTGGAGGAAGTTAAGAAAAATGTAATTTTTGAAGCTGCAGTTTGTCAATGTCTAAATCCTCTTGCAGACTCAGCTTTGTATATTTTTCTGAGGAAAATGAAGTTGATAAGATTTTAGCTTCACTGTGTTCCTGTAAAATGTCTGAGAATCAGAAGATCAGCAGCATTGATGATGATAACATGTCTGCTCTGCACACTACAGCTGTTTAGGTGCCATAGATGGATAAATATCTTTACATCTTACTTTCTCTGACTATTGTTCTGGATTTCTTAGTCCTGAACGTGGCCTTGCAGAATAACTTTTCTGTAATTTAATTAATTCTGAACCACATACAGTATATCCACCTGAAAAAAAAACAGACACATAAAATCCATGGGATTCTATTGAAATGTTCAATTTCTAGAAAAATCTTTAATCAGAAAAGAGAGTTCTTTAAATTAATAGAAAAATTGAAATAAAAAACATAATGACTCCAAATCCTCCCAGTAGGTGGATGACTTAAAGCTGTTGCATTTGAATTCTGCCAACAGTTCTATTTTATGTTTTGTTAAATATTAATGTTAACATATTCTATTATTTTTTATTATCTACAGTGTTATTAGGTTAAGCAATCTTTTACAACTGATAAAACCATCTCTACTTGTGGTCAACAAAAACTTCTGTTTAGTTTCTCAGAACTGTGCAGAAACAGGAAATGGCTGACATTTTAAAATACTCTGTTGTTTGTGGCGACAGCAACATTTCCTATCCAAGCCGTTTTAGTTTAATTTTTGGACTTTTCACCATCTGAAAATCATACACAACCATAAACTTCATGAAGCTTATTTCAATCTGCCAGATTTTTTTATTATTGGAATTCATGAGGAAAAGAATTATGAGCTAGAAAATGTTCACTTTGTTGATAGGAAAATACATCTAATGACTAAAGTCTCAGCAAGACCTAGAGAAACCCAACCATGTGTTTACCTTTGATTGCATTGATTACTGCAACAGCGTCTTCACAGGTCGGCCTAACAAATCAATCCTCCAGCTGCAGCTGATCCAGAACGCTGCTGCTGCTGGAGTTCTGACTAGAACCAGGAAGTTAGAGCACAACACACCAGTTCTACAGTCCCTCCACTGGTTCCTGTAGCTCAGAGAATAGACTTTAAAATACTGATGTTAGTTTATAAATCACTGAACGGCTTAGGACCACAATACATTAAAGATCTGCTGTTGTTGTATCAACCTTCCAGACCCCTCAGGTCTTCTGGTTCTGATTCTGCTGTGCTTCACCAGAACCAGAACCAAACGAGGGGAAGCAGCTTTCAGCTTCTATGCACCACAAACCTGGAAGCGTATTATAGTGTGCTGAGGTTCAGTAAACTTGATTTTTATATTTAGTTTAGAAATATTTTGATGATTGTAGCTCATTTTACAGCATTAGAAGGTTTTCATTTATATTTTCTAACAGATTCATTCTTTACTTTCTGCTGCTACTTGAAGTCAAACCTGAGAAATTCATTTCAATTTCTTACAGCTGTGAATCTGCTGCACTGTAATGGTTTTAAATGTCGCGTTGTGGACGTTACATGTGGGACACATTTTGACCTTTAATCTGTCCCAGAATCTGAATTGTTTAAAATCTTTTCATCTGTTACTTCTGTCTGAAAATGTTGGAAAGATTGGCTGTTGAAGGTGAAACAGCTTCTCTTGGTTTCTCATCCTCATGTTTTGCCTTTGATAGTTTTTACTCTTTTAAAAGTTATTAAATATACTGAGTTTTGTGGTTACTGTGACAATTTCAACCCTCATTGGATCATTTCAAAATTTAAGGACTTTATTTTCTAACCTACAAGCTGAACCAGAGAAAAATGCCTCTAAGGATTTTGACATGGCCTGATGTAATATTCTAATATTAAGTATCAAGTTTTCATCAGCTGTAAGCAGAAAATCATCATAATCAAGAGAAGTTATTATCCATCTGTGTACATTTAATTGACAATGTGTTACACAAAGTGATTAGTTACTGAAGAGTGTTGACATAGATATAGACTCCTACCCAACATCCCAGCTCCACTTTTGTCCTTTGAATTTTTATTATTTCTAATTTATTTAACTTGTGTTTCAGTCAGCGTTAAATTCAGACAGAATGGTGCACTATGTTAATCTCTGACAATGTGTCCAAGCTGAAGAAAATCAGTAGAGAGAAGTTATGCTGGAATATGGAGAATATGAGAGTGTAACCAATGATGTAATATTTCTGTTCCACAAACCTCTGAAAGGAGCATAACCTTCATCTTCAGACATATTTTTGCTCATCCTATAAAAATATGTTGGATCCATTGCAGTAAAGCTGCAAAGTGAGTGAGCTGAGACAGCAGCCATATTGGAAATATCTGAATGATTTTGCTCTAAAATTATGAGAAATTTTGAAGGTGTCATTTTGTGAAACACTTCTCACCTCACTTCCTGTCTCTGTGTGTTCAGAACCCTTTTCTCTTTTCACCTGTGGAATATTAAATAGCAGGAGGAAAAGAAATAAAGTTTTAATGGGGTTATTATTATTTTTAATGTAATTTACATGAAATTACTTTTGCGATCATTTCTGGTGCGTTAGCTGCAGGGAGACCAACATAAAGCGAGCCCCTCCAGTGTCTCTGTGGCCCACAGTTGGCCGAACACATCTTGAGTCATAGCCCACCAGCTAACAGCACATAAAGGAAGATGGAAGAACCAACATGGGTGATGAAGCAAGAGCAAAGGAGAGCAATGCAGAGCATCCTGCACCAGCATGTCCATGTTTGTCCCTGTTGCATGCATCTCTATAAGTTAATGTGAAATGTTTTCATGACTGCAGCTTTCCTTTTCTAAAGTTAGAGATGACAGCAGTGTCCAAAACATGCTGGTTTAATCTGTTGCATTTAAGATAAACAGGTAAAACAAGTGATAAAAGCTTCAGTACATTTTTTTTGCAAAGAACATAGAGAGAATATTTCTTGTTAATTGGTGCTAGAAAAATTAACTGAATTAAATTTTACACAAGTTGGTTCATGATAACTCAGTTTAAAAAAATTGTTATGATCTTAGAAGATGTTTTCTTCCTGTTTCTAAAGAAAATATACTTATTACATCATCTCTGTGCCCATTTCCTTTAATACAGAAGTCAGATGTCATTGTTCAGACACCATGTGGTTCGTATATATAGAGAATGTTCAGACTGCAGACCGTTGAGATGAGAAGGAGAACTGGCTGAAAACAGGAATCATTTCAGGACTTTTAAACTTTCAAAGGTAAATATATATATTTATTTTCTTTTAATGTACAGAAATGAAATAAAGACACATTAAATTTAATACGTTGCTGAATAGTGTATCCTATGTGTTTAATTTCATGGAGCTGCTGAGCCACATTAGAAATAACATTTACCTGCATGCCAGTATAATAAGGTAGAAACTGAGCACAAACTTTACATTTGGATAATTTTCCAATCATTACTTTCAACAATTACTGTGTTTATATTTACCATATGCTTTATACTAAAAAAGATTTCTTACACATGAACATTTCTTAGGATTTCCCCTTAAAAATAAATTTAATACAACTTTCATGAAATAAGCTAAGAGAAAAATCAAGTCTCCATTATTCATTATTTTGCTTGTGCAGGTTTGATATTGAAGAATGGGAGATTCTCTCATCAACAGAACCTCATGGAAAGAAAACCTCAATCTGACAAACTTCAACTACAATGATGCATCTAACAGTTTTTATGAAAAGAACAAAGTATATTTTCAAGTCTTGTCCTGGGTACATTTGATCACCATTTGTGTCGGACTTCCTTTGACTCTGGTGGCCATGTATGCTGTTTTATCAAAGGTGAGTACTTGTTAACTTAGAGTTAGCTGCATGTTCATCAGGAAATGCAGTTTTTTTCATTAATATTGGTTTTCTCAGAACCTGGATCTAAGGAATGGTTGATGAAAAGGAAATCAAACATTGTGTGTTATATTTGTGGAAGCAGAATCATCTAATAGTCCCAAGAAGTTGGGAAGAAATTTTCAGCTTTTATTCACTTTTCATTTTGTTTCCCCTGCAGGTGAAAAAGGACGATTGTGCTCCGGTTTTCATTTTCAACCTTCTGATTTCTGATCTTATCCAGCACTGCAGCAGAATTCCTATGATAGAACATTTTCCCACTGTTCTCTCGGAGTTTGCTTTTGAATTTGGGATTGCAGCCAGTATTGGATTCATGATGTGTATCTCCCTGGAAAGGTAAATGCTTGTTTACAGGCATATTATTGTTTATTTCTGACACTATTACATCAGTAATGATGGAACTTGACTTAATGTCATGTTTTGATTGTTGATTCTATGTTGAAATTGCACAAAAACTTGTGAGGGACGACGGAGTCCCAGAGCGAAATTCCGTGAAACAGTTGTACGGAGCCTTGTGCCAGAAGCCCATTAAAATGCGTCTACATCGTTTTAAACTGTGTGATTGTGAGCGTGACTGGGAATAAAAATAGGTATTTTGTTCCATATAACACAGTAGGATTGTAACAGATAAACCTTTTATGGTTGCAAACTCGACTAAAAACTGTTTAGGATTGTATTTGAAACGTAATCAATTACAAATGAAATTTGACTTAATGTCGTGTTTTGATTGTTGATTCTATGTTGCATTGTGTTTCTGTGTTTGATATGATGTTAAGCACTTTGAAATGCCTTGCTGCTGAAATGTGCTATACAAATAAAATTTGATTGATTGATTGATTAAGTATAGTCTGACAGCATGTATCTTTTATTTCAGGTATCTGATCATTGCCAAGCCGCTGTGGTACAGAGTAAGAAGAAACATCAAGACATCTGTGTTGGTCTGTGTAGCAGTCTGGATATTTTCGTTTCTTAATAATCTTAGCATGTGTCTCCTTTTAGAATTACAGATGAGATTAAAAATTCTGGCTGTTAGTCTCCTCCCCCCTCTTCTCTTTTTCATCTTCTGCCTGGTTGGGACCATTAAAGCTCTGACTAAAGCTCGCAGTGTCTCTGCTGATGAAAAACGTCGAATTGTTTCAATTCTGGTTGTGGTTTTGCTAACATATATTCTGATTTTCATCCCTTACATGATACATTTTCTGTTGGAAAAACCCTTTCAAAATTTTGCCAACTATACTGGGGTTGCAATTGGTATTTTTCTTAGTCCTCTTGCAGATTCAGCTATGTGTGTTTTTCTGAGGAAAAGTGCAGTTGACAGACTTTTGACCTCATTGTGTTGCTGTGTAACGTCTAAGAATCAGGAGATCAGCAGCACTGATAATGACAACGTGTCATCTCAACGTACTACAGCAGTTTAGGTTCAACTGATGCACAAATATTTTCACATCTTACTTTCTTAAGGAATTCTTATGGATTATTTGCAAGAGAAAATACTTTCAGATGATATATTTTGAATTTTTCATGATCATTTGAAAACCAAAACCCAACCACTGAAGAAATGACAACCTGCTTGATTCTCTGGTTTGTCAATATAACCAGGTACAACACTTAGAAAGTGTCAAAGAGTTTCCCATGAAAAAGTTTCTTTCAACTGAAAATGCTGAAAACAGTAAAACTTTATTTATTCAGCTGTGGATTAAACCAATTTAGCTTTTCTGCTATGTGATTGATTCTGAAGCGCATACAGTGTTTCCGATAGTAACAAGGCAGACATTTAATTTAGCAGGGATTTAACTGAAATGTTTATTATATATAACAGAAATATTCAATTGGACTAGAGATTTCTTTACATAAAAACAACCATAAAGCCTCCAAATCTCCCAGGAGGTGGATGGCTTGAAGTTGTAGGATTTTAATAATGCAAACCGTTCCATTTTGTGTTTTGTAAATATTAATGTTAATATACTATTATTTTTAATCATCTAAAGTGTTAACAAGGTGATCTATTATTTTCAACTGAAACACACCATCTCTTGTGATGAAGCAAAACTGCTGCTTAGATTGTGAGAAATCTGCAGAAACAGGAAATATCTCATGTTTGGCATGAAATAAAAAATCTGACACATTTTATTACAGCTTGTATTTCGTGGCTACAGGAACTTTAGGTCAAAACATTTTAAAATAATTTTTAGACTGTTCACCCTCTGAACATTGTATAACCATGTACACATGAAGATTATTTTGGTCTGTCACATTTTTATTTGGACTTTATGAGGCAAAGAATGATGAGCTGAAAAATGTAACTTTCTTGCTATGAAAATATTTGTAAGTTAGGAATGAATGTTGATTGTTGGGTAGGAGTTTGTGATGATAAGAAATTTGCTTGACAACATTGCATAGGTTTGTTTTTATCTCAAATATTCATCTTTTTGTCTCTTGATCTGAAAGAACAACTTTATATTCAGAATAAAATTTCTTTAACAATATTCTCTGAGAATGTGTATTTTATTTTGCACACAGATAGAAACAGAGTAGTTGGCAGTGTGCAGGGCCTCATTTCTCTGACAGCCATTTTTTAATTTGTGAACAATCTTTGTTCCTTATTCATATGTGAGCTTCATGAGTTTTTGTGTCCGGCCACTAGATGGTGACATTATGCATATTGTAGCATTAAACGTGATGCTTCAACACTTTAATGCTTTAACCCAGTGGCTATAAAATGACACATTTGAAGTCACATAAAGGTGTCTTATTTTTCAGCATTATAATGACTTTTTATAGTATTTTGAGTTTTATTTTTCCATTGGAAAGAGCGAGCAAAAGTTTAACTATGCAATAATTCAGTTAGGAATCTGTATATTATTTTTTTCTATAGTTGTGTAGTTATGTCTGTTGTGAATTAGAGATTAGCTGATGTTTGAATATTATATGTGAAACTATTTACATTTTGTTCAACTCTGAAAATAGTCCCAACTTTTCTGCCACACTGTGTGCATGAATAGTTTCCACTTTCCCCACCTGAGGTCTAACATGTCCAACCACAGCCCAGGAGCTCCACCTGCCTCTGCACCAACTTACGTTTATGGAGGTTAATGGTGAAGCCAGATGATCTGATGAGCTGGAAAACATGCTGGAGATGATGGACATGCTCCTACCTTTTCAACTATCCTTTCTACTGGTGTTTCTATGACAGGTAACAGCTGTAGATGGACTCTAGAATCACCTCTGTTTGCAGTCAACTGACATGTGAAATGAAGAACAGAACTGTTGTACCTGTGTGTTCTTGCTTAGCCACACAAACCGACTTGCTATTCTATGGAGGGATTTCTGAAATCAAAGGGGCCCAGTCCAAAGAACTGAATGACTGATTTCATCACATTTTTCTCAACTGCTGTGGTAAACAATGGCTTCTGATTGACCTTTAACCTGATAGAGGAAACCATCCCTCACCACAGAAGTTTAATCTTCCAAGGCATTTATTTTACTCTGCTGCTTACCCTCAACTTCTGTGATCTTATCAAACCATGATTTTAATGTTGGATCCGACCTCTGATAGGCAGATATGTCTGAGGGAAAATCAAGGTCAGATAAAGGGCAGGGTTTCATCTTTCCTTCCACCTCGATTCTGGCTGAAGCTAAAAACTAATATTTTTTCCTTTAAGCTCTGGATTTGGCTGGTTTTACTGGACACACCTCCAGATTAACATCATATTATGGTAATCCTTGAAGTGAGTTCTGTGCTCTTGTGGAGAAAAACTACAGATTGGGGAAGAAAGTTCTGCTTCTGTCATCATGGGAACATTTTTTGTAACAGTGACCTGTGATCTTCAACAGTTTTCGTGTCTGGCCACTAGATGGTGACATCATGCATCTTGTAGGGTTCTGAACTGCATTTCCTCTGTCGTGGAAAAAATACTATTTCCAAGCACTGTTCAGGTGAAATCACTCAATCAGGTTTATTGATATATTGAGCACAATACAGAGAGCTTATAGGACAATCAGTAATGAAGCAGGTCTGGATGAAAAGCTCTGCCAGGCAGAGACACACATGAGTTTTATACCAAAGATAAAGAATTAACAACAAAGGGTGAGACAGTCTGGTTCTGATGCAGCTGTAGAAAACAACTTCCAACCTTCTACATGTAACCCAAATAGTTATTTTGGTGAGAGTTCACAAGCATTCATATAACATGACTAGCAGATGTGACCTTAATGTAATTTTTCCATCACACCTCATAACTACTACTGAGTCAAATGTTCAGCCTCTGTGTTTGACACTAAATAAGACAAAGTGGGAACATCCAAGCCCAAAATAACTGCATAAGCTTCGCCTCAGAGCTACTGCCACAGGTAATAAAAATGTTTGGCCTCCTATAGTTAAATAAATCTCTAGTGACAGGACATGTGTCCTGTGTATGACCTATCCTGTTACACAGAAAACATTGTATGTCTTGCTTTGAGGATGAGAAGCTCTGAGAAGGATTGGATTTAGCCACGGAAAATGAACTATTAGCTGAATAATTCCTAGTCTGACCTATAGCAAAGCACATTTCACCCCCTCAGACTTACTACTTCCTGTAGAGAAGTTGTCACTGCCAAAGTTGGTTCTTCTGGTCCCCATCTTTGCTGATAAGAAGACTTCTGACAAACTTGCAGCCTGTTCTGCAGAATTTGGGGCTTGTTCTTGGATCCACAACGTCAAATCCAGATTCCCCATCCTCAGCAACTGCTCCATGATCATCAGTTCTGAAATGTCCTTCACTGTAGACTTCTTTGGTTTGACCCACTTATAAAACATGTCTTTGAGTTGAACATAAAGTTTTTTTGGTGTCTCACCTTGATAAACGTCCATTGATCAAAACCTCCTCCAATAAGTGTCGGCAGTTTTCTCATATTTAATGGCATTTTTAAACTTGTCATAAATGTGTCAATCTGCCATGTCCATCAACACATAAGCACTATGTGCTTTCCCAGTAGGTATAGCAGAACCAGTTGGACAGTCCACTAGTCTTTAGGCTAATGGCAGACCTGAGTCATCCTTTCAAAAGTTGATAAGAAGTGATCATCATCATCATCATCATCATCATCATCATCATCATCAGTAGTCAGTGGAAGCCCTTCATGAAAGAATGATCAACTAAATGTTACAATATGCAACAGAAATAAAGAATTGAAACAAGAAACATTTGGTTTGTCCTTTAATAGTGATGGAACCTTTGGTCTCCATCACACTTAGTCATAACTATAAACTGCACTTAAGATGAAACATATATAATCAGAAGACGTATCACTGCTGTAAAATTAAGTTGGATTCAGTGCAATAAAGCTGCAAAGTGAATAAGCTGAGACAGAATATTTGTAATATCTGATTGACTCTGTAAGATTTGAAAGGTGTGATTTTGTGAAATACTTCTAACTTCACTTCCTCTGTTTGTGTTCAGAACTTGTTTTATCTGACCACATCTCTTTTCACTTGTGCAATATTAAGAAGCAGGAGGAGAATAAATAAAGTTTTTATAGTAAGATAATTATTTGTAATATAATTTTACTTGAAATTAGTTAAGGTCACTTGTTAAAAGCAATACCATCATTTCTGGTGTGTTAGCTGCAGAGAGGCTAACATAAAGCTAGCTGCTCCAGTGTCTCTGTGGCCCAAAGTTTAAAAACCACATCTTGACTCATAGCCCAGCAGCTAACATCACACAATGGAGGGTAGAAGAACCAACATGGCTGATGAAGCTACAGCAGAAGAGAGCAATGCAGAGCATCCTGCACCAAGCATCTCCATACTTGTCCCTGTTGCATAAATGTGTATCTAAGTTAATGTGAAATGTTTCCATGACTGCAGCTTTGCTTCTCTAAAGTTAGAGTAATAGCTTACAGATGAGGAGTTCCCTTAACAAAATCTTCAGTTGATCCAGAATGTTGCAGCAAAAGAGATTCTAATTCTCCTTTGCAGTTCATTTACATTCATTTATTTCTTTAGAAAATGATAGCAGTATATAAAAGTACTGGTTCCGTGTTAAGTTCTTTATTCAGTTAAAAACCTTGTCATCACATACAAAGCAATGAATGACCCAAACATTGTCCTGCCCTCCTAAAGCTTTCAGATCTGAAAATGTCGACTTACTTGACTTGCCCAGAATTTCTAAGGCAGAGTTAGGAGACAGTTTCCAGTTTTAAAAACCAGCTTCCTCATTGGTGGTGAGACACTGACACAAAGCTGGTTTTCAAAATGAAGCTGAAGACATGAATGCTGGAAAGAGTTTCAACTTATTAAGTCATTCTTTTATAGAATTTATTATTCTGCATGTGCTGTGCATTTTTATGTAGCTTTTATTATGGATTTAACTTTTTTGTTCTTTGTGTGCAATATGTTAAAGCTGTTGTTAATCAAATCAAAATCAAATCAAATCAAATTTTATTTGTATAGCAGCAAGGCATTTCAAAGTGCTTTACATCATTACAAACACAGAAACACAATGCAAGATAGAATCAACAATCAAAACACAGCATTAAGTCAAGTTCAATCAATAAATTTGTAATTGATTACATTTCAAATACAATTCTAAACAGGTGGGTTTTGTAGTCGAGATATAAAAGAAGTCAGTGTTTCAGCTGTTTTACAGTTTTCTGGAAGTTTGTTCTATATTTGTGGTGCATAGAAGCTGAAAGCTGCTTCTCCTCGTTTGGTTCTGGTTCTGGGGATGCAGAGCAGAACCAGAACCAGAACCTGAGAGGTCTGGAAGGTTGATACAACAACAGCAGATCTTTAATGTATTGTGGTGCTAAGCCGTTCAGTGATTTATAAACTAACAACAGTATTTTAAAGTCTATTCTTTGAGCTACAGGGAGCCAGTGGAGGGACTTTAAAACTGGTGTTATGTGCTCTATCTTCCTGGTTTTAGTGAGAACGCCAGCAGCAGCATTCTGGACAAATTAATTGTATATGAACTTTATAAGCCATCATCTTAATTTGCTGCCATCTTGGTGTCAGGTTTATGCACCTAGAACATCAAAATACAGACACAAGGAAAGACAAGAGAGGGTTAGTTTCTTTTAACTTGTGAGGAGAACGGACAGAGACGTACTCAGTTACAATCTCAACCCGCTCTGAAAATACTTCCTGCCGTAAACCCTCTCTTTTTATTTCATTCATTCCCTAGTTACATGCACGTTGCATCTCTAAGGTCACAGAGCTGCAACGTGATTCAGAGTTACACAGCATATCTTCTGGAACAAATGTCCAAATATGATTAAACAAAAACAAGTTATACAGCTTCACACAATCTTTCATGTCAAGGGAACAGGAACTTCTTGCTGAGCGATTATCTGCTGAAATCGGCTACAACCGCTCCTTTACTGAAAACATTCATGTCGACCGCTTCCTTCAGAGAGGCCTCCTTAAATATAATGATTAGTATTCATATAGGTTATTATTTTAATTCTATCACTTTGTTTTGCTTCTTTGGATAGCTTGAGCTTCACTTTCATTTTAAAATGCTGCCTAACTGATCTTGAATATAATTGTTGCCTTGTTTTATCAACATGTCATTATTTATTGTGTCTTACAAATTAGGTTTATTGTGACATTCAGTTTTTGTCACAGAAAAAAGAAAAGCCTTGCTTTGCTTTTGTTAACCAGAAAATTACATGTAGGTAAATATTAGCCCAGTATCATCTGAGATGTGAAATTGTTGGTCTTTAAACATATGAAAGAGGGAAAGAGGCATAACCTCATTAACAAACATAAACTGAGCTTAAACATATTTAAGAAGTGATATTACTTGTCATATAAAAAATGTATTGGATGCAAAGATGTAAAGCCTCAACATAGGTAAGATGAGACAGGTGACTTATGGGTATTGTTTCAAAGAAGCTGCTCTGTTATGAAACAAAATTGTGGACGTGTATTTTTGTGTAGCACTTCTCCCTTCACTTCCTCTCTGTTTGACAGAACCCACTTCATCTGACCACATCTCTTTTCACTTGTGCAATAAACCAGGAGGGAGAAAGAGAAAAATAAGTTTTAATTTTAAGAGTTATTGTCAATGAGTTTTACATGAAATGAATGAAGCTCAGTTTGTTAAAACAGTGAAATCCTTTCTGTTAGCTGTAGAGATGCCAACAAGAAGGGACCCATCAGTCTCTGTTACCCACAGTTGGTCCACCACTTATTTGATTGTCACAGCCCACACAAAGAACCAACATGAATGAAGAAGTATTAGCAGAAGAGACCAATGCAGTACATCCTGCATCCAGCATGCCCATACTGGTTCCTGTTGCATGCATCTGTATCTGTTAATGTGAAATGTTTCCATGACTGCAGCTTTGCTTCTTTAGCATTTATAGAAGTCAGAGATGCAGAGAGGCGCTGAGTGTCCCATAACATGCATGACTTAAACTGTTGGATTTAACTGAACTGATTTTGGCTGAACTGAATTTAGTTAAAAGTTGTGTTTTTGAAAACTGATACATTTTGTTATGATCTTAAAGGATGCTTCCTTCCTGCTGGTAAAGATAATCAACTTATCAAACCATCTCCTTAATGCAGCGTCAGATGTCATTGGTCAGCCTGTACGTGGTGTAGCATGCAAACACAGTGTGCATAAATAAATAACATTTCATACTTTTTCTGTTCTGTAATTATTCATAGCGATCTGTTGTAATCCAATAATTTATTCAGTAAAGGTGAGCCTGAAAACCGTCATTGAGATGCAGTTGTTGTGGAAAAGCTGGGTCTCCTTTTAGGGCTCATATATGAACTCAGAAATATCATCCTGTTGATTGTTCAGTATTAATGATTAAATTCTTAAACAAGGTGACATATTTACTCAACTTCACCTTTAAAATGTTACTATTGCTTAGAAATCAGACTCTAATTTATGTTTAATGATTCTGATAAACATGAGAAATGAATACTGATGTGAGTAACGCTGTAAATTACATTGCTGGGAATGCCTGCTGTGTGTTAGAGTAACAGAGCTTCTGTCAGTTTGAGTTGATGACTGAAGTCTCGGGGCGACATCCAGCCACAGCAGGACTCTTTTAGGCTTGGTGCTTTAGAGAACATTTGGGGAAGCCAGAGTTGATCTCCAGCTCTGGCCATGAATATTCCTCCATCCTCCTCTGCTGCTGAGCGGACATTCTCTGTCATCTAGCAAATAAAAACACATGCCAGGAAAACAGCAGGACAGAAGAATGTTTGTGGAACTAAAATCTACTAACTACATCAATTTTGGTTCTGTCTTTATTTCCTTTTCTTTTTGTCCCCCTGCAGGTGAAGAAAGATCATGTTGCTCCAGTTTACATCCTCAACCTTCTGATCTCGGATCTCATCCAGCTCTGCAGCAGAATTCCTCTGATGTTACATGAAGGTCCTAATGTCTCCTTTCTCTTTGCTTTCCGGTTTGGCTTGATAACCAGTGTTGGATTCATGATGTGTGTTTCCCTGGAAAGGTAACTATCTGCATTCCTTTATATCTGTGTTTCTCTCTGACACCATTACATCAATGCCCAACAGCATTTGTCTTTTTTTCCAGGTATCTGATGGTTGCCAAGCCGCTGTGGTACAGATTGAGAAAAAACATCAAGACATCTGTGTTGGTCTGCGTTGCAGTCTGGATCCTTTCTGTTATTTTTATCTTGAGCGTTTATCTTCCCCTGGAACTAAAGACCAGTGGAACCATATTGGGTGTGTTTCTCCTCCTCCCTCTTCCCTTGTTCATCTTCTGCCTGGTTGGGACCATTAAAGCTCTGTCTGAAACTCGCAGTGTCGCTGCTGATGAGAAACATCGAATCTTTTCAGTCCTGGTTGTGGTGTTGCTTACAAATATACTAATTTTTAATGCCAGTTGTATTATGTTTAGTTTTGGAGGAAGTTAAGAAAAATGTAATTTTTGAAGCTGTGGCTGCAGTTTGTCAATGTCTAAATCCTCTTGCAGACTCAGCTTTGTATATTTTTCTGAGGAAAAGTGAAGTTGATAAGATTTTAGCTTCACTGTGTTCCTGTAAAATGTCTGAGAATCAGAAGATCAGCAGCATTGATGATGATAACATGTCTGCTCTGCACACTACAGCTGTTTAGGTGCCATAGATGGATAAATATCTTTACATCTTACTTTCTCTGACTATTGTTCTGGATTTCTTAGTCCTTGACGTGGCCTTACAGAATAACTTTTCAGTAATTTAATTAATTTTGAACCACATACAGTATATCCACCTGAAAAAAAACAGACATAAAATCAGTGGGATTCTATGGAAATGTTCAATTTCTAGAAAAATATTTAATCAGAAAAGAGAGTTCTTTAAATTAATAGAAAAATTGAAATAAAAAACATAATGACTCCAAATCCTCCCAGTAGGTGGATGACTTAAAGTTGTTGCATTTGAATTCTGCCAACAGTTCTATTTTATGTTTTTTTAAATATTAATGTTAACATATTCTATTAGTTTTTATTATCTACAGTGTTATTAGGTTAAGCAATCTTTTACAACTGATAAAACCATCTCTACTTGTGGTCAACAAAAACTTCTGTTTAGTTTCTCAGAACTGTGCAGAAACAGGAAATGGCTGACATTTTAAAAAACTCTGTTGTTTGTGGCGACAGCAACATTTCCTATCCAAGCCGTTTTAGTTTAATTTTTGGACTTTTCACCATCTGAAAATCATACACAACCATGAACTTCATGAAGCTTATTTTAGTCTGCCAGATTTTTTTATTATTGGAATTCATGAGGAAAAGAATTATGAGCTAGAAAATGTTCACTTTGTTGGCATGAAAATACATCTAATGACTAAAGTCTCAGCAAGACCTAGAGAAACCCAACCATGTGTTTACCTTTGATTGCATTGATTACTGCAACAGCGTCTTCACAGGTCGGCCTAACAAATCAATCCTCCAGCTGCAGCTGATCCAGAACTCTGCTGCTGCTGGAGTTCTGACTAGAACCAGGAAGTTAGAGCACAACACACCAGTTCTACAGTCCCTCCACTGGTTCCTGTAGCTCAGAGAATAGACTTTAAAATACTGATGTTAGTTTATAAATCACTGAACGGCTTAGGACCACAATACATTAAAGATCTGCTGTTGTTGTATCAACCTTCCAGACCCGTCAGGTTCTGGTTCTGATTCTGCTGTGCTTCACCAGAACCAGAACCAAACATGGGGGAGCAGCTTTCAGCATCTATGCACCACAAACCTGGAAGTGTATTATAGTGTGCTGAGGTTCAGTAAACTTGATTTTTATATTTAGTTTAGAAATATTTTCATGATTGTAGCTCATTTTACAGCCATTAGAAGGTATTCATTTATATTTTCTAACAGATTCATTCTTTACTTTCTGCTGCTACTTGAAGTCAGACCTCAGAAATTCATTTCAATTTCTTACAGCTGTGAATCTGCTGCACTGTAATGGTTTTAAATGTCGGGTTGTGGACGTTACATGTGGGACACATTTTGACCTTTAATCTGTCCCAGAATCTGAATTGTTTGAAATCTTTTCATTTGTTACTTTTGTCTGAAAATGTTGGAAAGATTGGCTGTTGAAGGTGAAACAGCTTCTCTTGGTTTCTCATCCTCATGTTTTGCCTTTGATAGTTTTTACTCTTTTAAAAGCTTTTAAATATACTGAGTTTTGTGGTTACTGTGACAATTTCAACCCTATAGATATAGACTCCTACCCAACATCCCAGCTCCACTTTTGTCTTTTATTTTTTGATTATTTTTTAATTACTTTAACTTGTGTTTCAGTCTGCATTGAATTCAGACAGAATGGTGCACTATGTTAATCTCTGACAATGTGTTCAAGCTGAAGAAAATCAGTAGAGAGAAATTATGCTGGAATATGGGGAATATGAGAGTGTAACCAATGATGCAATATTTCTGTTCCACAAACCTCTGAAAGGAGCATAACCTTCATCTTAAGACATATTTTTGCTCATCCTATAAAAATATGTTGGATCAATTGCAGTACTGCTGCAAAGTGAGTGAGCTGAGACAGCAGCCATATTGGAAATATCTGAAAGATTTTGCTCTAAAATTATGAGAAATTTTGAAGGTGTCATTTTGTGAAACACTTCTCACCTCACTTCCTGTCTCTGTGTGTTCAGAACCCTTTTCTCTTTTCACCTGTGGAATATTAAATAGCAGGAGGAAAATAAATAAAGTTTTAATGGGGTTATTATTATTTTTAATTAATTTAATTGAAATTACTTTTGCGATCGTTTCTGGTGCGTTAGCTGCAGGGAGACCAACATAAAGCGAGCCGCTCCAGTGTCTCTGTGGGCCACAGTTGGCCGAACACATCTTGAGTCATAGCCCACCAGCTAACAGCACATAAAGGAAGATGGAAGAACCAACATGGGTGATGAAGCAAGAGCAAAAGAGAGCAATGCAGAGCATCCTGCACCAGCATGTCCATGTTTGTCCCTGTTGCATGCATCTCTATAAGTTAATGTGAAATGTTTTCATGACTGCAGCTTTCCTTTTCTAAAGTTAGAGATGACAGCAGTGTCCAAAACATGCTGGTTTAATCTGTTGCATTTAAGTTAAACAGGTAAAACAAGTGATAAAAGCTTCAGTGCATTTTTTTTGCAAAGAACATAGAGAGAATATTTCTTGTTAATTGGTGCTAGAAAAATTAGCTGAATTAAATTTTACACAAGTTGCTTCATGATAACTGAATTTAAAAAAATTGTTATGATCTTAGAAGATGTTTTCTTCCTGTTTGTAAAGAAAATATACTTATCACATCATCTCTGTGCCCATTTCCTTTAATACAGAAGTCAGATGTCATTGTTCAGACACCCTGTGGTTCGTATATATAGAGAATGTTCAGACTGCAGACCGTTGAGATGAGAAGGAGAACTGGCTGAAAACAGGAATATTTTCAGGACTTTTAAACTTTCAAAGGTAAATATATATATTTATTTTCTTTTAATGTACAGAAATGAAATAAAGACACATTAAATTTAATACGTTGCTGAATAGTGTATCCTATGTGTTTAATTTCATGGAGCTGCTGAGCCACATTAGAAATAACATTTACCTGCATGCCTGTATAATAAGGTAGAAACTGAGCACAAACTTTACATTTGGATAATTTTCCAATCATTACTTTCAACAATTACTGTGTTTATATTTACCATATGCTTTATACTAAAAAAGATTTCTTACACATGAACATTTCTTAGGATTTCCCCTTAAAAATAAATTTAATACAACTTTCATGAAATAAGCTAAGAGAAAAATCAAGTCTCCATTATTCATTATTTTACTTGTGCAGGTTTGATATTGAAGAATGGGAGATTCTCTCATCAGCAGAACCTCATGGAAAGAAAACCTCAATCAGACCAACTTCAACTACAATGATGCATCTAACAGAACCAATAACTGTACTTATGAAGAGAACAAAGTATATATTCAAATCTTGTCCTGGGGACATTTGATCACCCTTTGTGTCGGACTTCCTTTGACTCTGGTGGCCATGTTTGTTGTTTTATCAAAGGTGAGTACTAGTTAACTTAGATTTAGCTGTATGTTCATCATGGTATGCAGTTTTTTTTATTAATATTGGTTTTCTCAGAACCTGGATCTAAGGAATGGTTGATCAAAAGGAAATCAAACATTGTGTGTTATATTTGTGGAAGCAGAATCATCTAATAGTTCCATGAGGTTGGGAAGAAATGTTCAGCTTTTTTCACTTTTCATTTTGTTTCCCCTGCAGGTGAAAAAGGATGATTGTGCTCCAGTTTACATCTTCAACCTTCTGATTTCTGATCTTATCCAGCACTGCAGCAGAATTACTATGACAGACCATTTTCCCACTGTTCTCTCTTGGTTTGCTTTTCAAGTTGGGATTACAGCCAGTATTGGATTCATGATGTGTATCTCCCTGGAAAGGTAAATTCCTGTTTACAGGCATATTATTGATTTTTTTCTGACACTATTACATCAGTAATGATGGAACTTGACTTAATGTCATGTTTTGATTGTTGATTCTATGTTGAAATTGCACAAAAACTTGTGAGGGACGACGGAGTCCCAGAGCAAAATTCCGTGAAACAGTTGTACGGAGCCTTGTGCCAGAAGCCCATTAAAATGCATCTACATCGTTTTAAACTGTGTGATTGTGAGCGTGACTGGGAATAAAAATAGGTATTTTGTTCCATATAACACAGTAGGAGTGTAACAGGTAAACATTTTATGGTTGCAAACTTGACTAAAAACTGTTTAGGATTGCATTTGAAACGTTGCTTTGTGTTTCTGTGTTTGATATGATGTAAAGCACTTTGAAATGCCTTGCTGCTGAAATGTGCTATACAAATAAAATTTGATTGATTGATTGATTAAGTATAGTCTGACAGCATGTATCTTTTATTTCAGGTATCTGATCATTGCCAAGCCGCTGTGGTACAGAGTAAGAAGAAACATCAAGACATCTGTGTTGGTCTGTGTTGCAGTCTGGATATTTTCTCTTCTTTATCTTCTTAGCATGTATCTCCTTTTGAAATCAGAGTGGAGATTTAAAATTCAGGCTGTTAGTATCCTCCCCCCTCTTCTCTTGCTCATCTTCTGCCTGGTTGGGACCATTAAAGCTCTGACTAAAGCTCGCAGTGTCTCTGCTGATGAAAAACGTCGAATTGTTTCAATTCTGGTTGTGGTTTTGCTAATATATATTCTGATTTTCATCCCTTACATGATACATTTTCTGTTGGAAAAACCCTTGGAAAATTTTGCCAACTATACTGCTGTTACAATTGGTATTTATCTTAGTCCTCTTGCAGACTCAGCTATGTGTGTTTTTCTGAGGAAAAGTGCAGTTGACAGACTTTTGACCTCATTGTGTTGCTGTGTAACGTCTAAGAATCAGGAGATCAGCAGCACTGATAATGACAACGTGTCATCTCAACGTACTACAGCAGTTTAGGTTCAACTGATGCACAAATATTTTCACATCTTACTTTCTTAAGGAATTCTTATGGATTATTTGCAAGAGAAAATACTTTCAGATGATATATTTTGAATTTTTCATGATCATTTGAAAACCAAAACCCAACCACTGAAGAAATGACAACCTGCTTGATTCTCTGGTTTGTCAATTTAACCAGGTACAACACTTAGAAAGTGTCAAAGAGTTTCCCATGAAAAAGTTTCTTTCAACAGAAAATGCTGAAAACAGTAAAACTTTATTTATTCAGCTGTGGATTAAACCAATTTAGCTTTTCTGCTATGTGATTGATTCTGAAGCGCATACAGTGTTTCCGATAGCAACAAAGCAAACATTTAATTTAGCAGGGATTTAACTGAAATGTTTATTATATATAACAGAAATATTCAATTGGACTAGAGATTTCTTTACATAAAAACAACCATAAAGCCTCCAAATCTCCCAGGAGGTGGATGGCTTGAAGTTGTAGGATTTTAATAATGCAAACCGTTCCATTTTGTGTTTTGTAAGCATTAATGTTAATATACTAATATTTTTAATCATCTAAAGTGTTAACAAGGTGATTTATTTATTTCAACTGAAAAATACCATCTCTTGTGATGAAGCAAAACTGCTGCTTAGATTGTGAGAAATCTGCAGAAACAGGAAATATCTCATGTTTGGCATGAAATAAAAAATCTGACACATTTTATTACAGCTTGTATTTCGTGGCTACAGGAACTTTAGGTCAAAACCTTTTTTTAAATAATTTTTAGACTGTTCACCCTCTGAACATTGTATAACCATGTACACATGAAGATTATTTTGATCTGTCACATTTTTATTTGGACTTTATGAGGCAAAGAATGATGAGCTGAAAAATGCAACTTTCTTGCTATGAAAATATTTGTAAGTTAGGAATGAATGTTGATTGTTGGGTAGGAGTTTGTGATGATAAGAAATTTGCTTGACAACATTGCATAGGTTTGTTTTTATCTCAAATATTCATCTTTTTGTCTCTTGATCTGAAAGAAAAACTTTATATTCAGAATAAAATTTCTTTAACAATATTCTCTGAGAATGTGTATTTTATTTTGCACACAGATAGAAACAGAGTAGTTGGCAGTGTGCAGGGCCTCATTTCTCTGACAGACATTTTTTAATTTGTGAACAATCTTTGTTCCTTATTCATATGTGAGCTTCATGAGTTTTTGTGTCCGGCCACTAGATGGTGACATTATGCATATTGTAGCATAAAACGTGATGCTTCAACACTTTAATACTTTAACCCAGTGGCTATAAAATGACAAATTTGCAGTCACATAAAGGTGTCTTATTTTTCAACAATATAATGACTTTTTATAGTATTTTGAGTTTTTTTTTTCAATTGGAAAGAGCGAGCAAAAGTTTAACTATGCAATAATTCAGTTAGGAATCTGTATATTATTTGTTTCTATAGTTGTGTAGTTATGTCTGTTGTGAATTAGAGATTAGCTGATGTTTGAATATTATATGTGAAACTATTTACATTTTGTTCAACTCTGAAAATAGTCCCAACTTTTCTGCCACACTGTGTGAATGAATAGTTTCCACTTTCCCCACCTGAGGTCTAACATGTCCAACCACAGCCCAGGAGCTCCACCTGCCTCTGCACCAACTTACGTTTATGGAGGTTAATAGTGAAGCCAGATGATCTGATGAGCTGGAAAACATGCTGAAGATGATGGACATGCTCCTACCTTTTCAACTATCCTTTCTACTGGTGTTTCTATGACAGGTAACAGCTGTAGATGGACTCTAGAATCACCTCTGTTTGCAGTCAACTGACATGTGAAATGAAGAACAGAACTGTTGTACCTGTGTGTTCTTGCTTAGCCACACAAACCGACTTGCTATTCTATGGAGGGATTTCTGAAATCAAAGGGGCCCAGTCCAAAGAACTGAATGACTGATTTCATCACATTTTTTCTCAACTGCTGTGGTAAACAATGGCTTCTGATTGACCTTTAACCTGATAGAGGACACCATCCCTCACCACAGAAGTTTAATCTTCCAAGGCATTTATTTTACTCTGCTGCTTACCCTCAACTTCTGTGATCTTATCAAACCATGATTTTAATGTTGGATCCGACCTCTGATAGGCAGATATGTCTGAGGGAAAATCAAGGTCAAATAAAGGGCAGGGTTTCATCTTTCCTTCCACCTCGATTCTGAAGCTAAAAACTAATATTTTCTCCTTTAAGCTCTGGATTTGGCTGGTTTTACTGGACACACCTCCAGATTAACATCATATTATGGTAATCCTTGAAGTGAGTTCTGTGCTCTAGTGGAGAAAAAACTACAGATTGGGGAAGAAAGTTCTGCTTCTGTCATCATGGGAACATTTTTTGTAACAGTGACCTGTGATCTTCAACAGTTTTCGTGTCTGGCCACTAGATGGTGACATCATGCATCTTGTAGGGTTCTGAACTGTATTTCCTCTGTCGTGGAAAAAATACTATTTCCAAGCACTGTTCAGGTGAAATCACTCAATCAGGTTTATTGATATATTGAGCACAATACAGAGAGCTTATAGGACAATCAGTAATGAAGCAGGTCTGGATGAAAAGCTCTGCCAGGCAGAGACACACATGAGTTTTATACCAAAGATAAAGAATTAACAACAAAGGGTGAGACAGTCTGGTTCTGATGCAGCTGTAGAAAACAACTTCCAACCTTCTACATGTAACCCAAATAGTTATTTTGGTGAGAGTTCACAAGCATTCATATAACATGACTAGCAGATGTGACCTTAATGTAATTTTTCCATCACACCTCTTAACTACTACTGAGTCAAATGTTCAGCCTCTGTGTTTGACACTAAATAAGACAAAGTGGGAACATCCAAGCCCAAAATAACTGCATAGGCTTCGCCTCAGAGCTACTGCCACAGGTAATAAGAGTGTTTGGCCTTCAATAGTTAAATAAATCTCAGATTTTATTACACTCCATTTCATCACCATGAATGCACCTTATTTTTGTCTTAACATCATTCCATAGCTCTCTGTCCACACAGCTAGAAAGAACCACAGACTTGAAACTTCTTGTGTCTAATAAAGTTGTTTCATGTTGACCATTTACCAGCACAGGGACTGTGCAGGCAGGTTCATGGGCAGGGGATGGGGAAGGTGATCTGGGAACCGAATACAGAAGGGAGGGTTTACTCTGTGTAGTGACAGGACATGTGTCCTGTGTATGACCTATCCTGTTACACAGAAAACATTGTATGTCTTGCTTTGAGGATGAGAAGCTCTTAGAAGGATTGGATTTAGCCACAGAAAATGAACTATTAGCTGAATAATTCCTAGTCTGACCTATAGCAAAACACATTTCACCCCCTCAGACTTACTACTTCCTGTAGAGAAGTTGTCACTGCCAAAGTTGGTTCTTCTGGTCCCCATCTTTGCTGATAAGAAGACTTCTGACAAACTTGCAGCCTGTTCTGCAGAATTTGGGGCTTGTTCTTGGATCCACACCATCAAATCCAGATTCCCCTTCCTCAGCAACTGCTCCATGATCATCAGTTCTGAAATGTCCTTCACTGTAGACTTCTTTGGTTTGACCCACATATAAAACATGTCTTTGAATTGAACATAAAGTTTTTTTGGTGCCTCACCTTGATAAACGTCCATTGATCAAATCCTCCTCCAATAAGTGTCGGCAGTGATCTCATATTTAATGGCATTTTTAAACTTGTCATAAATGTGTCAAACTGCCATGTTCTTCAGCACAATGCCACCTACTGGTTCCCAGCACCTGGAGAATTATTCTCTTTTTTCTGCTCCTCCCTGCTGAGAAGAGACCAGGAAAGGTAAATGCTCAAACAATTTTTGAACTCAAATTAAACCAACAGAAAATCTAAGAACAAATCGACCTTTTCCTACCTTCTCCCTGTACAGGAAGGATGGCCAGTTCCTCTTGGTGAAAGAATGATCAACTAAATGTTATAATGCAACTGAAATAAAAAAAATCAAACAAGAAACATTTGGTCTGTATATAAATTAAACACAACATAATATCAATAATCCTTTTATAGTGATGGATCCTTTGGTCTCCATCACACTTAGTCATAACTATAAACTGAAATTAACATGAAACATATATAATCAGTAAACTTATCTCTGCTGTAAAATTAATCTGGATCCAGCATAATAAGGCTGCAAAGTGAGTAAGCTGAGACAGAATATTTGTAATATCTGACAGACTTTCTGTAAGATTATGAAAAATTTGGAAGGTGTCATTTTGTGAAATACTTCTAACTTCACTTCCTCTGTTTGTGTTCAGAAACCGTTTCATCTGACCACATCTCTTTTCACTTGTGCAATATTAAGAAGCAGGAGGAGAATAAATAAAGTTTTTATAGTAAGATAATTATTTGTAATATAATTTACTTGAAATTAGTTCAGGTCTGTTCATTAAAAACAGGACCATCCTTTCTGGTGCGTTAGTTGCAGAGAGGCTAACATAAAGCTAGCCGCTCCAGTCTGTCTGCGGCCCAAAGTTTAAAAACCACATCTTGACTCATAGCCCAGCAGCTAACATCACACAAAGGAGGGTAGAAGAACCAACATGGCTGATGAAGCTACAGCAGAAGAGAGCAATGCAGTGCATCCTGCACCAAGCATCTCCATACTTGTCCCTGTTGCATAAATTTGTATCTAAGTTAATGTGAAATGTTTCCATGACTGCAGCTTTGCTTCTCTAAAGTTAGAGTAATAGCTTACAGATGAGGAGCTGCTTGCTGACAGCAGAGTCCCAAAACATGAATGGTTTAAATTGTTGAATGTGAGTTAAAAAGGTAATACTAGTAATTTAAGTTAAAATCATTTTTTTTTGTTAAGAACATTCAAAGGATATTTCCTGTTAATTGGTGCTATATACCTGAACTGAATTGAATTTAAACAAGTTGGTTAATGAAAACTGAGTTTTAAAAACTGAACATTTTGTTGTGATCTTAGAAGATGTTTTCTTCCTGTTGATAAAGAAACCTGACTTATCACATCATCTCTGTGCCCATTTCCTTTAATACAGAAGTCAGATGTCATTGTTCAGACACCATGTGGTTCGTATATATAGAGAATGTTCAGACTGCAGACCGTTGAGATGAGAAGGAGAACTGGCTGAAAACAGGAACCATTTCAGGATCTTTAAACTTTGAAAGGTAAATATATTTTTTCTTTGACTGTACAGAAAAGAAAAAAACACATTTAATTTAAGATTTTGCTGAAAAGTATTTCCCATGTGTTTAATTTAATGGAACTGCTTAAACAGTAGAAACTGAGCACATACATTAAATAAGAATTATTTTCCACTCATTATTTTCAAGAATTACAATTTTATTTTTATTTATTTTTGTACTTAAAACACTTAAAATGTTTCTATTCTTTGCAAAACATCCTTTCCCAGGATTTTCCCTTTAAAAGAAATTTAATACAACATTTATGAACTAAGCTAAGAGAAAAATCAAGTCTCTACTATTCATTACTTTGCTTGTGCAGGTTTGATATTGAAGAATGGGAGATTCTCTCGGTCAGAACATCTTCAACTACACTAATGCATCTAACAGAACCAGTAACAGTTCTGATGAGAACGAAGTCTTGTATGTGGGAAATTGTGTCACTATTGCCATTGGATTTCCTTTGACCCTGGTGGCCATGTTTGCTGTTTTATCAAAGGTGAGTACTTGTTAACTTAGATTTAGCTGTATGTTTGACACGTTATATATTTTATATTATTGTTGGTTCTCTCTGAGCCTGGGTCTAAGAATGGTTATTCAAAAACAATTTTAAAAATTCAAAAATAATAATAAAAAAATTTGTGGTTAAAGAATCAAATAATTGTTCCAGGAAGTTGGAAGGAAATCTTCTGTCTTTATTTTCATTTTGATTCCTCTGCAGGTGAAAGAAGATAATGTTGCTCCAGTTTACATCTTCAACCTTTTACTTTCTGATGTCATCCAGTACTGCAGCAGAATTCCTATAATATCACGTACTGCTAATGATTGGTCTCGTTGTGCCCTCGATTTTGGCCTTACAGCCAGCATTGGATTCATGATGTGTATCTCCCTGGAAAGGTAAATATCTTTTTACATGCATATTGTTGTTTGTGTCTTACACTATTACATCAGTAATGTCTGACAGCATGTATCTTTTATTTCAGGTATCTGGCCATTTCCAAGCCGCTGTGGTACAGATTTAAACGAAACATCAAGACAGCTGTGTTGGTCTGTGTCATCATCTGGATCCTTTCTTTTCTTTATAATCTTAGCATGTATCGCCTTTTAGAATTACAGATGAGAGTAATCATTCAGGCTATTGGTCTCCTCCTCCCTCTTGTCTTGTTCATCTTCTGCCTGGTTGGGACCATTAAAGCTCTGACTGAAGCTCGTAGTGTCTCTGCTGATGATAAACATCGAATTATTTCCATCCTGGTTGTGGTTTTGCTAACATATGTTTTGCTTTTCATCCCCAATGTGATGTATTATCTGTTGGAAAAACCCTGGGAAGATTCAATCTTCTGGACTGTGGTTACAATCGGGCTTTTTCTTAGTCCTCTTGCAGACTCATCTTTGTATATTTTTCTGAGGAAAACTGCATTTAACAAGCTCGGGGCCTCATTGTGTTGTGTAACAACTAAGAATCAGGAGATCAGCACTGATACTATCAACATGTCAGTTTCTCGATCTACAGGAGCGTAGGCGCCGTCAATGCACAAATATCTCCACATATTACTTTCTTAAAGTATTCTTACAGATTATATTTTGAAATAGATTGCTACTAGATGATATATTTAGAAATTTTCATAATCTTTTCTATTCCCTCTGAAAAATTAAAACTCAACAACTGAAATGACAACCTGCTTGATTCTCAGCGTTGCCTCTCCTTCTGTATCTGAGACATTTTTAAAATTGTTTGTCTTTGCTTATCTCACGTTAATTTTAGCCAGGTGCAACATTTAGAAAGTGTCAAACATTTTCATGTGAAAATGTTTCTGCCAACAAAAAATACTGAAAACAGTAAAACTTTATTTATTCAGCTATAACTTAAACCAATTTAGCTTTTTTCCAATTTAATTGATTTTGAATGACAGAGTGTGTCGAATAGCAACAATGGAGACAAGTAAAATTAGTTGGGATTTAATTGAAATGTTCATTATTTAGAAAAATATCATCCAGTTGTACTTGTTACGGCCCCTGGCCTCTTGAGGCTGTGCAGGCTCTTTTTTTCTATTATGCAGGATCAGCTGTGCGGGCACAGCTTTCTGATTGGCTGCCTAGAAGCTGCAGGAGAGCAGCCACCCCATTGGAGCAGCAAAGCCAATCAGATGTTGATGAGACCCACCTGCATCATATAAAAGACGTCTGAGTTCATTCCTCCAGTGGGGCAGCTAGCAGGAAGAGGTTGTGTAAAGCTGACCCCCACCTTCCGTGTTTTGTGACTGTTTGTGGACAGTTTGAGCAATTTTGTTCTTGTTTCTTTTGTTAAGTAGTGAATCTGCTTTAGATAAACTTTGAACAAGCTAGAGGCTTGTGTTTGGGAGGTTTTTTGGTGCTCCCCTTTGTTCTTTCTTTTTGGTTGTTTTGAGTTACTTTAGACTGATGTGTTTGCACATCTTGTTATTTAATTTGCACTCAGTGATTTCTGAATTTGTTGGTTCTTTACTTTTGTTTAATTGGGTTAAGTTGTATTGTGTTTTGGTTCTGTGAAAACCTTCATTTTGTAATAAATCATTTTTTCATTCCACTTTTTTCTCTGGACACATTTTATGTTACCGCCCCTGGACCCCTAGACTAAGGGGGCGTAACAACTTTTCATTTATATAAATACAAAAAGGGATAAAAAAAATAATCATAATTCCTCCAAATCCTCCCAGCAGGTGGGATGGCTTGAAGTTCTGGTTCTGTCGATGTTCTTCTGCTACTTTTTATACTCTTGGTTGCGGAGAACCTCGCCGAGCGGAGTAGAGGCATTGTTTGCTCGCGTGAACGGCTGATTGCGCTGTGTGGGCCTCTGCTGCTGCCCGGAGACGGGCCTGTGGTTCCGGAGGAGACGACGGGGCTGCGGGTCTGGAGTTAAACGGAGGTAGAAGAAGAGACGGCGCAGGCCAGCGTTGAGGTCTTTGGGAAATAGGACAGACGAACTCACGGTGCTGGTTAGGACCCAGAAGGAGTACAGGGAGTGCAGTATCTTCTGCTTCACGGAAACCTGGCTGCACTCGCTTATTCCGGAATACAGCGTGGAGGTTCCTGGATTTTCCTTGGTGCGGGGGGACAGGGACTTTTCCAAGAGTCGGAAGAAGAGGGGCGGCGGGATTGCACTTTATGTGAGTGAGAGGTGGTGTAATCCCGGTCATGTTAACGTGAAGGAACAGATTTGTAGCCCGGACATTGAACTTCTGGCTGTGGGAATGCGGCCGTATTATTTACCGAGGGAGTTTACGTCCGCCATTTTGATCGCTGTTTACATTCCCCCATCAGCTGATGCAGCGGTGGCCTGTGACGTCATCAGCTCTGCCACAGCCAAACTACTGACTCAACACCCGGACGTTGTTATTGTGCCTTGTCTCTATGCTGTAACTGCGAAGTAATTTCCCTGCTGGGATGAATAAAGTACTTCTATTCTATTCTAAATAAACGCAAGAAGGGCTAAAAAACCAACAACCATAAAGACTCCAAACCCTCCCAGGAGGGACGGCTTGAAGTTGAAGTTGTAGGTTTTTAATTCTGCAAATATGAAATTCTATTTCATATTTTCTAACTATTAATCTTAGTGTGCTGTTAGTATTCCTCACTTACAGTGTTCATAGAGTGATCTATCTTTTTCAACTAAAAACCCGTCTCTGGTTGTGATGAAGCAAAACTGCTGTTTATCTCCTCAGAAATCAACAGAAACCAGAAACTGCTCATGGTTGGCACGATACAAAAAGGGAAGCAGAGAAATTTTAATACAGCTTGTGTTTTGTAGCTACAGTAACTTTACATAAATATAATTTTTTAACATTTGTTGTATGTTGAACATTTTTTAACGTACAACCATGAAAATTATTTTAGTCTGTCATTTTTTTAATGGAATTCATGAGGCACAGAAAGATGAGATGGAGAATCTTACATTTCTTGGCAGTTAAAAAAAAGATGCTGAGTGTTTGTTGGGGATTTGTGAAAAGAAATCTGCTTGCTGAAATCCAATGCAAAAGTTTGTTTTGTTTAATCCATAATTTTCATCTTGTATCTTCAACTGCAAGAGAAACTTTTTATTCAGATTCAAATTATCTTGCCTTGTCAGACCAAGTTGCACAATTGCGTTACATCACAATAACATGACTATGACTTTCAACATTTGGCTTGAAAAGTTTTATCCATTTTGTACCTGGAGCTCAGTTGGACCTGCTTGTTTCATGTTTTGTGCTGCACAGTGGCTGCCGCCCTCATTATTGGACCAGAACCTTTCTGCAGGTAGAGACTGAATGATCTCCACCAACCATGTCTGGCTTCTTCTCACAATCCAAACAGTGAACGTGTGATTAATTGGCTTCAAATTCATCTTACATGTTGTTTCTTGGTTTTTATCCTGATGTTTTCAAGCCTTTTTTTCTGTTAGTTATGATTCCTGCATTCATCCAATAAAAACATTTTAAATACATTAATGTGGGCTTAATGAAAACGTTTTTGATACTTAAGACGTCATTTTAAAGGCTTTAAATTGGACAAATGAGCCTTATCAAAATGCATATAGTAAATTATTGACAGTGACTGGAAAAATCTAAATCATGGAAAACTAAACTATTAATATAGAGTTATGTGCTGTAGAATCTGTAAATACAGCAACATGTTGTTGCCATAGGCTATAAATATAGAAGACAAACTATCAAGCAGGAATAGGAAGGAAAGAAAATGTTTGATCCAAACTTTTAGAAAACTGCTGCCGGTTTTCTCAGTACAGGCAGGGTAAGGTATAAGAGAGCATCACCTGAGAACAGAAACACCTGAAACCAAGTATGTCAAAGTTTTTATTATCAACCAGAAAAATAAATTAATAATAATCATAACATTTTGTCCCTCGAGACATTTGCCAGTTACAAAGTAACACAACCTCATTCAAACTAAACCCTTTTCCTCCAGTTTTCTTTAGATCCAGTCATTGTGTCATAAAACAGATTGAGACAAAATACAGACCATGTTTGACATCACAAATATAATTTTTTAAAAGATTATTCTAAAGTTTCACACGTCATCATCTTCACTTTGTCTGTTGTACATATATTGTCCACATGATGCCGCAGTGGAGCAAACGAAGCGAGTCGTCTCATGAGGGAGTAATTTGATGGAAAACCTCAGTGCATCATGAATCAGAGACATAAAGCTTCTGAGAGGGAGACGGATATGAGACATGGTGAATCTGGTGGAATCCTAAATGCTCTACAGCACATTAATGAAAAATAATAATAACTGTCAAAACTTTGGCTGCAGCTACACTTTCCTGATTCCCCATATTTGGCCCTGTGGTCAATTTGATGTCACTCAGTTACACTCATCAGATCTGGGCCCAGAAACCAGATGAGTTTTACCAAAACAGGGATTCTGATGGATCTGTTTGAGCTGGTGACAAGAAAACTTAAATAGTTTCTCATTTCCTTCATTTAATCAACTGCCTGGCCCTCGGTTTGGTATAAGGTAGGAAGTCTGAGTAGCTCTCAGGTCGAAAGCAGCCATGCCTGTTGTTGGCAGCTTCCCCCTCAATGACCTTTGGCTCTTGTTACTGAACTAGGTATGTTGTGTACAGGATGAACTGATGTGATGCATCAACCAATGAGAATGTATGTGAGGGAAGGTTTAAGATAAATATCCTTCACTATCCCTCATGGGGGAGAGTCAGGAGTGACAGCAGCAGAGTGACAGACAAAATGAAGTCTGGATAATCTCAAGAACACAATCTGTGAAATAAAAAGATTATTCAGTTTAATCTCCTGCGACCTGAAGATTGTTACAGATCAGAATATTGACTTGTTTGGAGCTTTATGTCCATAAGTTTGTAAAAAGGAATTTTTTAATGCTTTTTTGAAGGTTATACATCCTTTCACTCCATTGCAGTCATTTCTGTCAAGAACAGAATCAAATGGAAATTCTCAGAGGACTGATTGAAAAAAAAAATCTGTGCAGTTTCTGTTTTATTGAGGTGCCAGTAGAAAAGCAACACAGTCTGTTATAATGCCAAATCATGCATTTAAAAACTGCCAAGGTGACTTTTGAATGTCAGACATTTTTGCATATTTTTGTGAATATTAATATGTACACAGCTTTCATTGCTGTTACTCAAAACTCAGTGGAAACAGACAGTTCCAGAGAAGGAAGAAGCATAAAAGTGAGCTTGGTATTCAAATAGGAAAGCAGTGTGCAAATGATTATCAGTGGAAACAAACTGCATGTTGTGTCCAGTGGTAAATTCTGCAGACTGTTAATGCAGAGAACAAACCTTCAAACACCAGAGGAGAGAAATGATCTAGAAGGACTCTGACAGCTTTCAAAGGTAAACTATTTCAATTTATATCTGGAAATATAAAAATGAACAAAACAGGGAAGATACTTTATTTGTATTTTAGTTGTTTATTTTGAGTAAAGCAAAAATTCAAACAGCATTTTGAGTTATCTATTTTCAAATAAAATATCCTGAAAGTTTTGAGTAAAAGTTTTTTGATATCCACTCGGTAAGTAACTAACTAATTACTCTTTTTTATTGATCAAAACCAAATCCTTAACTAAAGCAGGATTTCATACCTTTTATTCTCAAAACTTTTAATACTTTTGCTTACATTTTTATTTTGAAAGCAGAACTTCATGTCTCTCTCCTCAAAACTTATTTCCCTAAGCCCGTTATCACAGAAGTACTGCAGTGAGTTCTTTTGGGTTAGCTCACAAAGTCTGGCTCCCATGGTGGTCTAATGCAGTAATTTTCAAATTTGAGGCCACCAGGGGGCGGTAGAGGACCCTCAGAAAGTTGGAAGATGAGAAGAAAATGCAAAAAATAATAAGAATTAAAAATATCTTATAATAAATGTTTAGTTGTATATTTTTACTATAAAATGTGGTCTATTTTTAAATATTTGGTATTTTAAAATATAAGCTAAAATAATTTATTGAAATGTCAAACTCTTCTTTCTAATTGGCTACCAGTCAAATTTATCAGGCTGCTTTGTTCCTCAAGCTACCATAGCCAAAGGAAACGCAAACTGGGAAGTGTGGCAAGTACTGGTGAATTGAAGTGAGTCAGAGACTCTTGTGGCATCAGCTTCTCTTACACCTTTCACAAACTCTCCACTTCTGTGTGACATGTCATGCACTGATTTCAGTAGAGTCACCAAGTTGGGAATAAAATGTCCATCACTGTTCAACAATCCCAGAAAAGAAAATCTCAGCTGGCTAACATTTTCAGTTTGAGGTGCATCCATGATGGCTGTGATTTTTGGTGCAGCATGCAGCATCATCACATGGCCAAAGTGTTCCACATGTTACTTTAAAAACCCACAATTATCTTTATGCACTTAGCAGTTTTTTTTCAGTCTTACATCATCACAACCCATTAGATCCTAGGAGCCGTTACTTAATTATAAGATTTCCTCCTAAATGGTTTCTTCTTGGGAAATTACATTACAACCAACATAATAAGAGATAATTTACCCTACAGCCTTAAGAGCGCTCAGTTTCTTCAAATCAATTAATGCTACAGAAATCAACCAGGATTTGATCTCAGAACAGTAGTTCCCTGTCCATAGATGAATGTGAGAGCGTGTTAAAGAATCTCGGTGGCTGCATAAATCTAACTAGCTTTGGACAAACAAAATGTAAGTTATGCACTCATAAGATTATTATTGCTAATGACATTGCACATTTAAGAGTTATGTTTGTTTTCTTGTCATTCTGCTGTTGAGATGATGGAAATCAAGCTCCTGAGAGCAAATGACTCATATTTTTAAGGTTTAACGGTTACAGGCTGAAATGTATTATTTTATCTCTTTTTTATACTGCGTGAACATTGTTTTGTGCTTGACTGAAATGGGAATTTCATGTGCTTTCATCAGTTGAAGGACATTTATTGAGACAATGAACAGCGATGAAGATGTCCAGTTCTTAGAACAGTTCAATACTGCGGATTTTCATTCAGATCTGCTGCATATACAGACAGTGAACATTTGGTTTTACTAATGCAAATCCACTGCAGATCCCTGAAGATAAATGTCTAACATATTGATTGAAGCAGATTTCCTGCACTTGACACAACTTGAAGCACATGACCTGTAAGGACTTTCATGGTTACCTATTGGATGAAAAATCATCAACTTGCAGGAAAAACCTCAAACCGTGAGTGTTGTCTTTGAAACTATTTACTTTCTATGGAGAAACCCGAGACAGGATTTTGATGTGGATGGTAGCTAAAAATATCTCCAATCTGTTAACAGTTGATTAAATCATTGTGACCCTGACCCACAGTAACAGCTAACATCTACTGTGATACCAAAGCATTCAAACTGAATCTGGTCAACCTAAACTAAACAATCTATATTACAGCCCTTAACTTGACAGAATATAGAGGACGTTTTTATATTCCATTCAAGATTTGTACACACATGCAAAACCTTTAACTGTTTAAATGGAAACAGTCAATCATTGTTTATGTTTATAGTCACTCTGCATTCAAAAATCAGCTTCCACACTGAGGAATGAAAGTTTTCCACATCAACTGGACATCATGGGAAAATCATTACAACTCCAGCAACATGATCTTCAGCGACAGCGAGAGAAGAAACAACACTGATGAGAACTCTGGTGGTTACAGTGGATTCTTAGACTGGATAAATTTCATCACCATTGGGATTGGACTTCCTTTGACTCTGATGCTCATAACTGCAGTTTTTTTGCAGGTGAGTACAGTGGTATTTAAAGAAATTGTTATTTGACATATTGCTTTTCCATTTAAAAGCATTTAAAAGCATTTGTGGAACCGGAATCATCCCACATGTTACGAACATTCCTGTTTGACTGTTTCCTGTTTTCTGTCCTGCAGCTGAGAAAGGATCAGGGATCTCCAGTCTACATCATCAACCTTTTCATTTCTGATCTCGTTCAGCTCTGCAGCAGAATTCCTATGAGTTTGTCTATGGATGATGTCATCCCTGGTTTCTTCTGTATATGGGGAATATTAGTCAGTGTGGGATTCATGATGTGCATCTCAGTAGAAAGGTGATTATGTTTCTCTGTATTTTACATTTCTACCTCACACCATTAGCATGTCTGTTCTTCACCTGCCTCCAAACACTAAATAAGTTGATCTTTTATTTCAGGTATCTGGTCATTGCCAAAGCAGTTTGGTACAAATTCAGGAGAAACAGGAAAACATCTGTTGTGGTCTGCATTGTGGTCTGGGTCCTTCCTCTTCCTTTATTGCTAGCTATTCAATTCAATCCATACATGGAGATATATGGATACATCTTGACATTTATTTTCCTCCTTCCCTTCCCCTTGTTCATTTTCTTCTTGTTTGGAACCATCAAAGCTCTGTCTGGAGCTCACAGAGTTCCTGCTGATGAGAAAAGAAGAATTGTAGCGATTCTGGTTGCAGTGCTGCTTATTTACACAATACTTTTCTTGCCCATCATCATTTTGTTCCTGGTAGACGACAGTTTGACTCTTCAGACTGTGGGTACTATTGGTATTTACATGAGTCCTCTTGCAGACACCATTTTGTATTTGCTGATTCGAAAAAGCCTTCTGGACAAAGTTTTTGCTTCATTGTGTTTCTGTAAAATGTCTAATGGTCAGGAGATGAGCAGCATGGAAAATGACAACATGATTGCTCCAAGCACTCACTCTGTTTGATCTGTAAGGTGATTCAGAAGTGCTTCCAGAGTAATCTGGGTTTGTTGTGTCTGAGGATTGATGAATCTTAAACAAAAACCAGGGATTAATAGAACTTAATCCCTGCATTTATGTAATTTAACAAAACCCAGGGATTAATAGAACTTAATCCCTGCATTTATGTAATTTAACAAAAACCAGGGATTAATAGAACTTAATCCCTGCATTTATGTAATTTAACAAAAACCAGGGATTAATAGAACTTAATCCCTGCATTTATGTAATTTAAAGCTGCCAGCTACAGAAATAAACTTTGGCTAACTCCACATAATCTGCTTTAATCTCTGAGCATACCTAACATTTGTGGGATTTTATTTATTCCCATTAGTCTTTTTTTAAATGTCCATTTTCACATTATCTGTTTTAACGTTAATTGCTTAATGTGTAATAAGATTGATTTTGCTGCGCTTTGTAAAATCTACCTGCAGTCTCTGTTTCACTCTAACTTTTTAGAGATTTGTTGCCAGTACAACCATAACTAGGACGAATTATTGTTACCAGTAAACTATTGACCGTATGTGTTGATAAAAAATTGATAACTTACTTAAAAGGGGTTTCAAATGAAAGTTTTTTTTATTTTTATGGCTGCAGTTTATTTATACAATTCACGTACGTTTATGTAGTCTTTTTGTCATTACAATAAAATTTTATTTTTGAAATATTTACTCATCTAAAAGCCCTCTGAGAAAGGCCCTCCTCCTTAGAAAGGAAATGGAAGTGAATGGGTGATAAAATTATGTTTACAGTTTATTCATCAGATTTCATTATCAGTGAACTTTGTCTCTTTACAAAACCATTAAAGCCAGTGCATTAACTGCTAACATTCACCTCAAAGCTTTAAATTGATAACTTTCCTCTAACCAACAGCTCTAAGTGCTACAGGAAAAAGCACTTAGAGCTTGAAAAAAGCTTGATTTAATAGAAGAACATCAGTTTCCACTTCATTGTCAGCACTCTGGAAAGCAGCTGGCTCGAGAAATCTGGCAAAACAAAAGGTAAATTATACTTTTATCAGTTTATTCTTTCGAGTAATATTATTTATCATTTAAAGTTTGTTTTTCTGCTGCTGATGTGGTGATATGAATGTTTAGTAGACAGGATTCAAAAACAAATGATTTGGAAAATGTCCTAATTAGTCAAAGCTTTTGACATTAAACAAATCTTTTAAATGCAAGACAAAGCATATTTTATCATCCAGAACCAACACCTTTAGATGTTGATTGCTTTTATTTGACATCACTGCAAAAGGAAATTAGTTGAACCAACTTAATTGAAGTGCTTCAATTGGTAACAAGTAATTCAATTAAGTTACATATTATGATCAGCCAACTCAATTTATAAAGTTTAACTGAATTCATTAAGTGCCTTTAAAATGACAAATTTACGGCAGTCTTACTCAAATCATTTAGTTCTTCAAATGAAGACATGCTGCTAACCACAGCACTGCAGTCGGTCCAGGATCTGTACCTGGGGCGTCAAGACATCAGAACAGAAACACAGGATTGAACTTGTTTCCGATAAACTTTTTAGAGTATTTTATCAGGGACAGATCCTGTATGTGGTGCAGAAACTCACATAAGGAGACCTTAGTCCTCTATGTGGAGGTCACAGGTTCGATTCCAGCCTGATGACCGTTGCTGCATGTCTTCCCATTCTTATTTATTAAGTCAAACCAATTTAATAAATTAAGTTGGATAAACTATTTTCTTTTTTCAGTGTACAGGAACTTTAAAAAACTAAAATAACATGTTAATTTGAATTTAAAATGATTTAAATTCAAGTTGTATTTTAAGTACAATGTGAGTGATAATGTAATTTTGGATATTTTAGTTTGAGTTGACTTTCTGTAGAATTTAGTCAAAGAGATTTGAATTATTTATTAGACAAAAATAATTTGATTAAGAGTGACTTAAATTAGTTATGTTAACAAACTTAATGAATTAAGTTATAAAAACATAATAAATTGAGTTGGTGAGACATAGGATACGAAACTCGATAGACATTTGGTGTCTGTTGAATTTCAAATTAGCGCCACAAAGACTATTTTGGTTAACCAATCTTTATGGGGATAAATCTTTCTGATCCTGCGGGGCTGCACACACCACTCTGCCTGACTGTAGACAAAGCATTTCATATTGTGCAGTTTGATGCATTGTTTTATTTTACTTTATTACTTTAAAAATAAAGCAAAAATAAAAATAAAATAGAGTGCTGCACGACTACCAGGCAAGTGGGAAAGCTCCTCCGGTCCATTAACGCACAGGCTAACTGGGAACTCAAACTTTATCAGCTCAAACACAAAGTCAACATGTTGAAACTAAATGCAGACGCTGCACAAAATGTCATTGCGACGCACGCTCAACGGGGACCTCCAAACGTGAACCTGTAAACATTGAGCAGCTCAAAGTGAACATTTGTGGTTCACACTGAGCTGCGCAAGCAGAGCAACCACTGTGGATTTTAAGCTCGACTCCTACCTTGATGAATTCTCCACAAAATCTTCACAGGGAGTTTATATAAATGTTCATACAGGTGAGTCTGTGTCTAGTTTGCGTGACAGCAAGCATGTATGATCTGCGTCAGGGTGAACTTCAGAGGTCCAGCAGCGACAGTGTGCGAGGCAGCAGTGGTGTGATTGGTGCACGCTTCCTGTCCAATGCATCAACTATTAAAAACTATAAAAAAAACAATAAACCCATCTTTCTTTCAGGATTAATTCTGCCCTGCCAGTAAAATACGCACTGCAGCAGAGACACAATTTTATTTTATTTTTTATAAAAACAAAAACAACACTTAGCCTAGCAGGGAGCAAGTAAAGCCTGGCGGCCCACCAGGCTTATAACACACTGGAGGAAAATCTGTATACACTGTATTGGAACCAGGTGTCCCAATCACTTCCATGGTCACAGGTGTATAAAATGAAGCACCTCAGTACGCAGACTGTTTATGCAAACATTTGAGAAGGAATGGGTCGCTCTCAGGAGATCAGTGAAGTTCTGACTGTGATAGGATTCCACCTGTGCAACAAATCCAGCTGTGAAATTTCCTTGCTGCTAAATATTCCACAGTCAACTGTCAGCTGTATTCTAAGAAAATGGAAGTGTTTTACAGGAAGTCCGCCATGAAGTGGTAGGCCACGTAAACTGATGGAGAAGAGTCAGCAGTTGCTGAAGGTGTAAAGAAGTCGCCAATTTTCTGCAGAGTCAATCACTACAGACATCCAAAGTTCATGTGGCCTTCAGATTAGCCCAAGAACAGCGAGCAGAGAGCTTCATGGAAAGGGTTTCCATGGTGACCAACTGCATCCAAACCATACATCACCAAGTACAAAGCCTCGGATGCAGCGGTGTAAAGCTGCCACCACTAGACCCTAGAGCAGTGAAGGGGCATTCTCTGGAGTGATGAATCGCGCTTCTCCATCTGGCAATCTGATGGACGAGTCTGGGTTTCATGGTTGCCAGGACAACGGTACTTGTCTGACTGCATTGTGCCAAGTGTAAAGTTTGGTGGAGGAGGGATTATGGTGTGGGCTTGTTTTTCAGGAGCTGGGCTTGGCCTCTTAGTTCCACTGAATGCTTCAGCACAAGACATTTTGGACAATTCCAGGCTCCCAACTTTTTGGGAACAGTTTGGAGCTGGCCCTGTCCTCTTCCAACTTGACTCTGAGCACAAAGCACAAAGCAAGGTCCATAAAGACATGAATGGAGAGTCTGGTGCACATGAACTTGACTGGCCTGTGCAGAATAATGACCTCAACCCGATAGAAGAGCTTTGGGATGAATTAGAGTGGAGACTGAGAGCCAGGCCTTCTTGTCCAACATTAGTGTGTGACCTCACAAATGGAAGAATGATCAAAAATCCCCATTAATACTCCCAAACCTTGTGGAGAACCTCCCAGAAGAGTTGAAGATGTTCTATGTGCAAAGGGTGGACCATCGTCATATTGAACTCTATGGATTAGAAATGGGATGTGACTAAAGCTCAAATGTGAGTCAAGGCAGGTGAGACAATACCTTTGGCAATACAGTGCGTATGCCACAAATGTAAAACTCTAAAGAGGTTAAATATTCACCTCGTTCCTTTCATGATAGTGGATTATTTGTTTTTTTGTATCTTTTTACGGTTTAGTTTTCATTCCTTTATTTAACAAGGATATTGATATAAAATATCTTTCTTGTATTAACAAGTTTTTGCATTATTTGCATTCAGTATTGAGCTCAATAAAAATCATAGTTTCATCTGTGTAGTCCTTTAATATCTGGGAAAGGGACTGAGATTCTGACACAAGATGGTTCTCTGCATGTATCAGTTGACTTGTCCAGGTGTGAAGTAAATCATTGGCATCTTTTAAAAGTGTGATGTGGCCTAAAAGAACATTGAACTTTATCAAAAATGTATCTTACTGGGCGTGCCGTGGTGGCGGAGGGGTTAGCGCGACCCACATTCAGGCAAACGTAGCCTCGACCCCGCTGTCGCGGGTTCGACTCCCTGACCCGCATTTCTTCCCCCCTCTCCTTCCCCCTTTCCTGTCAGCCTACTTTGAAAAAAGGGACACTACAGCCCACAAAAAGACCCCTTGCGGGGCGATAAAAAAAAAAATATCTTACTAATGGCAGAGTGGAATTTCTTACAATAATTAATTAGAAATGAAAACAAAAATCCTTTTCATTGTGTGTTTCCTGCAAAGGTTTCCAGTTAAAAATATAACTTTTACCTCCAAGCCTCATGCATCACTGTTCATGCCACAAATAAATCATTCTAACGAGTTGCAATAAATGTAGAAACCAGAGTATCACAGTTGAAAATGTCTCAATAAAATGTTTGTTCAGAAGAGAACCTGAAGTGAAACATGGCTGAAGTAGATCTGTAAAAACCGAATGGCCATGTTTGTCTTTTTCAGGTTGGATGGTAAATGTTAGGATTTACAAGTTATATTTAAACAACAATAATCTATACATTTATCATCATTTCTGTTTACAGTTACTCCTGTCATCAAATTCCTGGTTCAACACTGAAGGATGAAAGAGTTGAACTTCAACATGTCTTGGGAAAACAGTTTTAATTACAGCAACATGAACCTCAACTTCAGCAACACTCATTATAACCATAGTGATTCCATCGACGTGTTTTTGGCTGAACAAATCATAAAGTGGGTTAATTGGATCACCATTGGCATTGGTCTTCCTTTAATTCTTATAGTGATGATTGCATTGTTTTTCCAGGTGAGTACAATACATTTGTAGCCTATTTATTCATAATGGATGAGCTATTTGACTATCAACCTGTTATTTAAACTGTGATTGTCTCTCAACTCAGGCTTAAGTCTGTCTTGTCTCTAGAAATAACTGGAATATGTGAAACAGGAAACATTCTACATGTCGATAATATTATATTGTCATTCATTTTTTCTCTGTCGTGTTTCTCACAGGTGAAAAAGGACCAAGGTGCTCCAGTCTATGTCATCAACCTTCTCATCTCTGATCTCATTCAGCTCTTCTGCAGATTTCTATATATGCTAATTAGTCATAAGCTATTTTCAGATATCCTCCTTTTCATCACAGGTTATTGTCTAATTGTTAGTGTTGGATTCATGATGTGTGTCTCTTTTGAAAGGTATGTTTAAATGTTTACCTCTCTTTTATTCTTGATAATCTTCAGAGACTAAACATCTCTGTCTGTTATTGCAGGTATCTGGTCATCGCCAAGCCACTGTGGTACAGATTCAGGAGAAACATCAAGACATATGTGGTGGTCTGCATTGTGATGTGGATACTTCCACTTTTCTTTCCTCTATTTGTTTTTCTGACTTATGATCCTGAGATGGCTGCCCACTTCTTCATAGTTTTTCTCCTCCTGCCTTTTCCCTTGTTCATCTTCTTCCTGGTTGGGACTATCAAAGCTCTCTCTGGAGCGGTCAGTGTTCCAGCAGATGAAAAACGACGAATCGCAGCCATTCAGGTTGTGGTGCTGATTATTTACACTCTGCTTTATCTGCCCCTCATTTTGTTTCTGGGTTTCATTATGGAATCAAATTCTCAATCCGTCTTTACTCTCTATATAGTGGCTATAGTTTGTGGTTGTCTTAGTCCTTTTGCTGACACAACTTTGTATTTGTTCATACGGAAAAGCATCATGGATAAGTTTCTGGCTTCAATCTGTTCTTGTAAAATATCTAACAATCAGGAGACGAGCAGCACAGATTATGAAAGCAGGTCTGCAACACATACTGAGACTGTTTAGGTTTTAATATCTGTTATGATGCAAAAGAGCATCAACAATAATCCGTTTGCTGCAGCTGATTTCGAAGTAAAGTGTCAAATCACTTTTCTTCTGCTATCATCTCCCTGTAACTTTATGGCAATTTACCAATGAAAGTTTGAGACTTATGATAACTTTCAGGAATAAGAATTTCTACATTATTGTAATTGCATCTGAACTAATATTTACTGGTATAATTAAATGCATTTAACCATTTATTTTCACGTCCTGATGGCTGTTTGACAGAACCATGATAGCAGATTAAGCCAGGACTTTCCAGACATCCTGGCTGAATTAAGTCTGGACTTTGTCTCACAAAGCAGAAGTTTCACAATAAGTTACCATGGTGATTCATCCTGTGCAGCTGTCCTGCTGCAGACCAGGCTAACAGCCAGGCTCAGTTCATCCTGTAGCTTTATCCGCTCAGTTAGCGTCACACTGATCAGAAACCAATACGGTTTGTCCGCAATTCTGTTTTCTTATTTGTCTGTTTTGGTCTTTTTATCAGCCTGCATTAAAATACTACTGATTAATTTAGATATTCAAGTACTACTATTATTTTAACATTATGATAGTAACTATAATTGCCCATGTGGGCATTGTTACTGTTTCACTGTTTCTGAGACTGCTGTTCTTATGAGTTTGACAGAAAAACATTCAATAGAATATTAAATGTGTTGCCAAATGAAGGATCACACTTTATTCACAATTTTTTAAATTTAATGGCAATTCAACCACTAAACTTAAAATGTTCACAACTTAAACAAATTTAGTTTGACATTTAATTAAATGTATGCAAAGTTTAAATCACACAATTGTTAAAACTTACTTATTTAGATTATAAACATACATAGTGTCTCTATCAAGGGAGCTGCTGATGACAGGATACATTTTATTAGCTTTGTTACAACTTATCTTGTCAGACAGTAAAGAGTGTTTTGGACCAGGTCCGACCCGTTGGCTTTACCTGCATGAGCGTTAACATTTCTCTGGTTCTGATGTCCGCTACCTGTGCAGACTGCTGGGTCCCAATATCCTGCACCGCACCAAACAGAGCCATGTCTGGAATGATACACAGATGATGTTTGATGCTGATTGCATCTTGAGCAACAGTGAGACAAAGTGGCTGTGCTCTGTCCATGACCCTCATGCCAACAGATGAGCTTTATTTCACTGCTAACATAAGTATGAGAATGAAATATGTGAGCATGCACTAAGTCATTAGTACACTATAGTCAACATTTTATCCAGATATTTACCTGCCTGCAAAATGTTGTAATATTTAATATAGTCATGTTTGTCCTGTGTAAATATTAAGATGTGTAACAAAAAAGAGTAAGCTAAATAATTCTGCTGTCAGATTCATATGTTACAATATTGACGTCCACTGTTCATTTTTAAGTTTAAAGTGGTTCATTTGAGCAAATGACAGGTTATCCCTTATATGGGATGATATATGATGTTTTGTATAGTTAGGAGAAGTGGTTAGGAAATGTGCAGCATCTATGTACCTCAAGTCTACAATAAACTTCCATAAAACTGTAAAACAGCTGAAACACTGAGTTCCTTTAAATCAAGGCTGAAGACACAACTGCGTAGAGTTGCTTTAGACCCATAAACACTTGAACATTGACCAACACGTCTAATATGTATAGATGATTTTAATCACAGCACTTGACAAAATGTACAGAAAGAAAGAGGAAGGGGAAGAGGAAGAGGAGTGAGTCTGAGGTGGAGTTAGGAGGCAAAGCAGAGGAAGAGGCAGAAGAATCTTTGTGTCAGTTTTCTTCACTACATCATCATCAGGAAATGATTTGTTACCTACAACAAGAGGCTGATGGAGTTCCTCTCACTCTGCTCTTCGTTCCTTAACCTAATTGAGGAATTTTTCTCAGCATGGATATGGCAATTATAACGTTATGTAACTCCTACAGCACTGCATGTACTTTTCCTTAAGCAGATTGTACTATGTTTCCATCTAATAAACTTGACAGTTTGACTTCAGATGGCTTTGCTGGTCCCTTCAGTCCTTCCAACAGAAAATCAAGAACATCCACAAATTCATTTCATTTTATAACAAACCTTTTAAACATTTTCCTCTGGTCTCATGAAGGCATTTAAACATGACACCTGAATACGGTCAGTGTTACTAGCGCTGCTGCTACATGTTCTGATTGTGCTGTAATTGCACCTGATCTGCCATTTTCTGATTAGCGATGCTTCTTCCAGGATGTTGTGGGTCAGAGCATGCAGCTCATCTCGTCTCATTTACTTTGCAGCAACTTTTGCTAATTTTACAAATTAGAAATATCACATTCCAAATTCTGCATTGAATGAACTGCTTAGACATTGAAAATGGTATTGCAGTCATTATAATAGCAGCACAAATGTGCACAATAGAAATACAGGGTGCAGGATTTCCAAAGTTAGTCTTTTCAGGTCTGGGTTCTGTCATTTTGGTCCATGGCAGAAATGATCGTCACCCGTAAGACATTGTTTAGAAATTATATTCCTCTTGAAAAAAAGAATAATGTGAAAACAAGTGACACCAAGAGAAAAAGATTAAATCAACTTTTGGTCTGGACCAAACAAGTGGAGCAAAGGACTCCTGATGTGAATACACTGACAGATTTCTAATTCCATTAGCAAGAAATGACACTTTGTCTTCTGATTTCCTTGAGTTGCCATGGTAGATCATGTTATCTACTTTCCATTGTGGGGAGTTTTTTAATATTTCTTTACTCAGAGATGTCTTCTTGACTGACAGTTAACTAATTGATACAATAGAATAGAAATATCATTTGTTATCCCACAATGGGGACATTTCTGTACAACAGCAGCAAATTAACAGACAATAACAGCAAATAGACTCACATAAAAATATAATATAAGGCAAAATAAAGAATTTAAATGAACTGTATAGTAAGGGTTGGATTTTGACATACCACCTGGTTTGGTTCTGAAACCAAAACCTAAGTACCACAGACCTAGGTAAGTCTTCTCAGAGTCTCTGCTTTGTGCTCGATTCTTGCTGTCCTGGTTTCTAAACAGGACTCTGGTCAGTGATGTTGCCATCAATCATGACTAAAGCTCTGAGTTTTCATGTTTTTTTTTATTAGAGAATCTTCCAGGTTTATGGCATCTATGTTTCTCTGGTTTAGGTATATGTTTGGCCTACAGAACATTTCTAGATGTCAAGTTGCATGTACTCTTTTGCATTTGTTTACAAGTCCTGTCCTTAAAGAAATGTGGAAGCAGCTATAATCGGCTTTGGGGAATTGTTCCTGCTCTTTATGCACAGACTGTTCATTGTTTTAACTGATAAGATTTACATGATAGACTATAATATAAAGAACAATGCCTGTGGCTCCGCCAAACTACATGACATGGAGTTCTGATATCAACTCTACCTGAAGCAGCCCTTTGTTCTGTGTTCCTCGAAATATGTATATTGTTCTAATGTAATGAAATGAATCATGCAAATGAAAATGAAAAGAACAGTATAGATAGACTTATTTCAGTATTTTCTGACTTCTACAATATACGGGAATAACACTGCAAACCTTCAAAGTTTAGCTGTGATTATAATTCTCATATAGAAAAGAACATTTCAAAATGACAGACAAAATTAAATGGGGATCACAATTCCTTGCAAAAGTCACAAACATCATTCTCATTTCACATTTGGTCATAGTAGATCTTAGAATCAATGGAAGTTAAATGTATTATTCCTATAGAACTTTTCTAGATGTCAGTTTAACCAATCAACTTCAGAGGACAGCTGATTTTTAAAAATTCTATTACAAGCCATTGATGAGTGTAAAAAGGTTGTTTTAATGTGTAACTGGAGATCAAAATATGTTCACGTCAAAGCTACTATTTTTTTTAAATTTTATCTACAGCTACTACTCAGTGGTAGTTGTTATTGTGTCTTGTCTCTATGCTGTAACTGTGAAGTCATTTCCCTGCTGGGATGAATAAATTACTTCTATTCTATTCTATATTCTATTCTATTCTATTATCAAAACTATATTGTGTAGACATCACACATCATTAGTTCCTTATTCTACAGTAACCCTGACATTTGGAAGGTGAGTACCTCTAACATGATAGTTAGATTTTGATTTTATCATCAAATAAAAAATACATTAATGAAGGAGGATCAAGAGAATTAACCAACTAAGAATCAATGCCTGTTTGGGACAAACCCTAAGCAGGTGTGTCCAGATCATATCTCTGTTTATCAAACATTTGAATGTCTAATATTACTATAAATAGACTTTGGGAACGCAGAGAACACAACTTCTGATGCAGCTCTGCAGAATTCATTGAGGATTAATCTTTAAGGTAAGAAATATTAAATTTAATCCTATGCATGCAGTATTTTTTAAATTACTAAAAATAAGAAATTAACACTTATCTAATCATCATTACATATTCAATAACAGCAAGAACTCTCTATTTGGATATATGTGGTACATCAACATCTCCCAGAGAAAACTAAAGTATAATGAATCAGAGACTTTCTGTTGCTCAGATTAGCTGCCCTTTGAGATTGGAACTAGTTTAAATGATTGTTGTCAGGGAACAAAGCTTTTGGAAACATTTTATCTCCCACAATCTCTAGTTTTGTATTGTCTGTCCTTTTGACAACAACTTCTTTGGTCATTTTCATAATGTACTGAAGGAAAATCTAATTTGATTATTGTCTACTTTAATTTTAAACATGGATAATTTTATCCATAATTAAATATTATTTTGGTCTCACTCAAAAGTTTTATGACAAAGGTCAGCTAGATGTTACTTTTTATGTAAGTTATAGAAGAACGCCACATAACTTAAAAATGATGCACCATTAAAATGTACTTCCTGTTTTGTATTGAAGGTAAAGTGTGTGAGGGTGAAAAGTGAACCAAGCTATACTCAAAGCTTAGTGTTTGTCCATATTGTCCTGCCTTCATGTCTCCCAATTTGGTCTAACCTAATGCTAATGCGAATGCTAATGGTGTAGTCATTATTCTCAAACGTTTTCTCTCTAAGGAAGCCCAGCAGATTGCACCAAGTCATCAACTTGCAGCATTCACTCCTCCTGGTCACAGCGACAGTAAACAATTGTTTGTATTGTGTCAGGAATCTCTTATTCTGAGCATGCATGTAGCAACCCTAAGCATTGAGCCAAAGTGGTAATAAAAGGGGGTTAAGGACAACAAAGTCAGTGTTTTAGTGTGGCCATTACAAAGTCTCAATCTCAGTTCTATGGAAATGTGTGTGGGAGTGAGGCGGCCTGCAAAATGGACTCAGTTCCACCAGTTCTGTCAGGAGGAACGGACCAGAACTTCAGAAAACTTGTGAGATGTTTGTGGAAGGAAATCCAAAAGGTTTGACCAAACTCGTAGTTTAAAAGACAATTATCCCTGATACTGACCAAATGTATGTAAACTTTTGAATTCAAGAATAATTTTTTAAAAATCTCTAAAAAACGTTCTTCCTCAGTTTTCTGGCATTCGGCAAATATAAATAATTTTGGTAATTCGAATTAACCTAAAACAAGAAAGGTTTGGTCTGATTTAACTTCCCACAGTGAGAAAGAATTCATGTCTTTTTATTCAGCGCATGTAAATATCTGGTTCCGACCTTCAGAAGAGAATCTGAATTGAAACATGAACATTAGTCGATACAGAGTAGCAGAACTGTAAAACACAGAAAGGCTTTCTCAGATTGGAGAGGTGACTATAGATATATAGATAATAAACCTTAAGGACTCTGTATTATGATGGAGAAATTTGTCCACTTTTACCAGTATATTTTAATGTCAGTTAGGTTTTAATGGTAAATGTTAGGATTTACTGGTTATGCTAAAGCAACAATTATAAATAATTTACGCATTTATCATCATTTCTGTTTACAGTTTCTAGTGTCATCAAATTCCTGGTTCAACACCGAAGGATGGAAGAATTGAACTTCAACGACGCATCATGTTTAAACCGCAGGAACATGAGCCTCAACTGTACAATGGGTGCAATTACTTTAGATCCTTTGTCTGCAAAAATCTTAAACTGGATGAATTGGATCAGCATTAGCATTGGACTTCCTCTAATTTCTATAGTGATGATTGCAATTTTTCTTCAGGTGAGCACAGCATAATTTTAACCTATTAATTTAGAATGAATGAGCTATTTGACTATCAGCCTCCCACTTAAACAGTGGTTCTCTCTTGTCTCAGGTTGAAGTCTGTCTTGACTTAGAAATGACTAAAATATGAGGAACAGGTAACATCCTACATGTCAAGAATATTTTTATGTCATTAATATTTTTTCTCTTGTCTGTCTCTCAGGTGAAAAAGGGTCAGGAGGCTCCAGTCTATGTCATCAACCTCCTCATCTCTGATCTCATTCAGCTCTTCTCCAGAATTCCAGTAGATTTATGTAGACTCAGTCAAGCTGATTTCACATATATGAAAATTGTATATGCTTGTATAAAGGCCAGTGTGGGATTCATGGTGTGTATCTCCTGTGAAAGGTGTGTTTCCATGTTTACTCCTCTTCTGTCTGACATAATCACATTATCCTGTCCTTAATAACCTTCTAATCATCTCTATCTGTTATTGCAGGTATCTGGTTGTTGCCATGCCACTGTGGTACAGATTCAGGAGAAACATCAAGACATATGTGGTGGTCTGCATTGTGGTCTGGTTACTTCCTCTTTTTTATCCATTACTTGCCTATGTGATTAAGGAGTATGAGATGGCTGCCCACTTCTTCATAGTTTTTCTCCTCCTGCCTTTTCCCTTGTTCATCTTCTTCCTGGTTGGGACTATCAAAGCTCTCTCTGGAGCGGTCAGTGTCCCAGCAGATGAAAAACGACGACTCGCAGCCATTCAGGTTGTGGTGCTGATTATTTATACTCTGCTTTATCTGCCCATCATCCTTTTGCTCCTGTATGACATTAAAGCATTGGAAGGGGAATTGTCCTGTATTCCCTATGCTGTGGGTTATGCTGCTGGTGCTCTTAGTCCTCTTGCTGACACAACTTTGTATTTGTTCTTTCGGAAAAGCATCCTGGATACGTTTCTGGCTTCCCTGAGTTGTTGTAAAATATCTAGCAATTAGGAGACGATCAGCACAGATATCTAAAAGTTGCAGGTCACCGGCCCTTCAGAACTGGAGTTTGTCACCCTGGCTTACATAGAGGCTAACAAAGAGGATCACCAACTGTTTTCGGATGCCATTTTGTCTGTTAGCTCTTAGAGGTAGCATGTCAGAATGGACCAGCTGTATTTTACTTCAATAAATTGAATTCATGAATTCAGTTCACTGACTCTTCTTCAACCTCATACATCGATAACTTAGCATGGAGAATGGTTAATTCTTCACACTAACTTCAGTTAAAACTGTGAAAGGTGTTAATCTGCAGTGCAGAAATGTGTTGTCTTTCTTCATCACGGTCCTGCTGTCTCAATTCAGTGGCCAATCCTTCAAAGGACCAGGTCTACAGGGCTCTCAGCACCATTAGCTAGTGCGTGTTGGTTAGCACCTTTATCAAGTACACTTAGACTGTGGTGAGTTCAGGAGCCCCAGAGCCACAGCTCAACTGCAGGGTTGCAGAGAGTTGAGGAAAAATGATTATTTTTAGTGCTTAATACAGTTAATCTTACGGCATGTGTAAAAGGTATATTGAACACTCTTATTTTGAACAAATTTCTTTATTTTGAACAGGTTTGTGTTAAGGATTCAAAATTAAACCAGATGACCAAGCATTCAGACAAACAGGAACCAAATGTAGATCTCTCAAAGGGGACTCCTGCTGTGCTGCCAGAGCACAGGAGGCCATACAATTAGCATATCCTGCAGGGCAGAATCACTGGAGCCTGGGGGAGATAACGGGAGAGACTTCGGATTTCACAGGCATCTGTGAAATCTTATCTCAGGTTTCTCTGTACCCAAATGACCATAGAACCCAGGAGGCTAGGACGCAGCTGTTGGCTCTTTTGTTTTTACCAGAGAGCAAATGGTCTTTGATCTTTGCCGTAAAATTAGGGGAGTTTCTAAGTTTCTCTGAGTGTCCAAGGTAGCTTCCAAGTGGCCAACTAGAGGGACGCCTTAACTGAATATATTAAAAAAGGGAAGACACACCTTCAGTATAAGACTTCGTGTACAGCAGTAAAAATTCAGAGAGCTGCCACTATTTTGCTTTTTTGCATCGCTCTCTCCAAAGACGCGTCTTTGTTTTGTTTTTTGTTTGTCTTTGTCTTGTCTGTCTTTTTCTGTCTCAGGTAAAGAATGCATATCTCTGTTCCTCTGCAGTTTTGTTGTTGATGCATACGTTGCTTTGTATGGGATTAAACTCTGTGATTCTGTGACGTCAACGCGCAGTGTTGTTGTTTTCCTTGTGGCTGCATGTTGCCCGCTGAGAGGACCCGGAAGTTTAAGGAAGAGAGAGCCAAACGTTTTGTCCAAAGTTAATTTATAATTATTCTTCCTTAATAAGAGTTAAACACAGTAAGCAGAACTGTCTTGCTGGTGATTCTGCAGCATCGCTCTGCGTTTACACGACAAATAACAGCATCAGCATTAACTGTAAACCCTGATGTTTAACACAATGACATCATGAAAAAACCTACTACCTCTCTGGCTTCTACAATACATTGCAAGCAGCAGGGTCTAACATGCAGCTATTTTACTGTATGACAAATGTATGGTCTGCATAAAATTACATATAATCCCAAATGCAACATTTAATAAAAGACTCACAAATGACGGTTGTGTCGGCTGTAGGAGTTCCCCTTGCAATAGTGGATTGCAAGTTCGATTCCTGCCTTTGAGATGTCAATTTGGTATATAAAAGACATTATTGTTGAGAGGCTGGGGTGTTGGGCTTTCAGTAGGACTTTGTCATGTTTTTAGTCCTCCACCAGAGGGAGCCAAGAAGCTGCTGATCCCCTGCTGCCTGATCGCAGGCTCCTGCAATCTATCAGTCTCCTCTACCAGAGTTTATGAGCTGCTGGTTGCCAGTCCTTTGGTCCATGAGTATTTGTGTTTGCCCTCTATGTGACTCCTTGAGCTCCATTAAAAGACCTTTACTTCTCTGTTGTGGTTTCCTTTAAAGGTGTTCTCATGGCTTTCTGAAAAAGCTCTGTGAGTCGTGTCTGTCTTCTCCCCTTCAAGAACGTCAATAAACTGATCCAAATCCCATTTCTGGCAACACTCTGCTCTGCTCCTCTCTCTTCACATCGGCTTCATGTCCGCCCTCCAATGATTAATCCATCCAGCAGTTCCTTCAAGACCTCTCTGAGACACCATCTTGGCTTTGAACCAGTGGCGGCTCCAGAAATTTTTGTCTGCAGGTGCTAAAAGGGGAGCTAAGCATTTTACTGAGGATGCTATGATGGATCTTTTTTTCCCTATAGCTATCAACACACACGCACTAGTATTCTTATTTTAATCAGACTGATTTGCATTTATTTGATGCTTAGACGTCAGCACGAAGCCTTGAGCCATTAGCCAGATGACTTCCAGATACACTGTTTAGGTTAAAACAGCATTCATGACAAAGGGGATACCCTAATATTGACCCCTTGCAACTGCATCACTTAATCATTTGAAGCGCCGTGATGTAGATCGAAAGTGGGAATCTGGAGTATTGAATTGAGTGGCTAAAGTTGTTTTTGTCAGTTTATTCATGGCTTCTCTTTGTTCAAGTCAAGCTAACTTGCCTGTGAACATAGCGGAGCTGGTTGGGGCTCATAGACGGCGGTATTTACAGAAGCCTGAAACAGCTAGCTTAGAAACCGACCAGAACCTCCTGACATGTTGATCAAATTACCGACTTTGCCTGAATTCACACCACATGATTTATGTCACTGTGTCATAAACAGCGTTTCCCCTTAAACTGGAGCTGCCTTAAAAACAGGATACATTTTATTAGCTTTGTTACAACTTATCTTGTCAGACAGTAAAGAGTGTTTTGGACCAGGTCCGACCCGTTGGCTTTACCTGCATGAGCGTTAACATTTCTCTGGTTCTGATGTCCGCTACCTGTGCAGACTGCTGGGTCCCAATATCCTGCACCGCACCAAACAGAGCCATGTCTGGAATGATACACAGATGATGTTTGATGCTGATTGCATCTTGAGCAACAGTGAGACAAAGTGGCTGTGCTCTGTCCATGACCCTCATGCCAACAGATGAGCTTTATTTCACTGCTAACATAAGTATGAGAATGAAATATGTGAGCATGCACTAAGTCATTAGTACACTATAGTCAACATGTTATCCAGATATTTACCTGCCTGCAAAATGTTCTAATATTTAATATAGTCATGTTTGTCCTGTGTAAATATTAAGATGTGTAACAAAAAAGAGTAAGCTAAATAATTCTGCTGTCAGATTCATATGTTACAATATTGACGTCCACTGTTCATTTTTAAGTTTAAAGTGGTTCATTTGAGCAAATGACAGGTTATCCCTTATATGGGATGACATATGATGTTTTGTATAGTTAGGAGAAGTGGTTAGGAAATGTGCAGCATCTATGTACCTCAAGTCTACAATAAACTTCCATAAAACTTTAAAACAGCTGAAACACTGAGTTCCTTTAAATCAAGGCTGAAGACACAACTGCGTAGAGTTGCTTTAGACCCATAAACACTTGAACATTGACCAACACGTCTAATATGTATAGATGATTCTAATCACAGCACTTGACAAAATGTACAGAAAGAAAGAGGAAGGGGAAGAGGAAGAGGAGTGAGTCTGAGGTGGAGTTAGGAGGCAAAGCAGAGGAAGAGGCAGAAGAATCTTTGTGTCAGTTTTCTTCACTACATCATCATCAGGAAATGATTTGTTACCTACAACAAGAGGCTGATGGAGTTCCTCTCACTCTGCTCTTCGTTCCTTAACCTAATTGAGGAATTTTTCTCAGCATGGATATGGAAATTATAACGTTATGTAACTCCTACAGCACTGCATGTACTTTTCCTTAAGCAGATTGTACTATGTTTCCATCTAATAAACTTGACAGTTTGACTTCAGATGGCTTTGCTGGTCCCTTCAGTCCTTCCAACAGAAAATCAAGAACATCCACAAATTCATTTCATTTTATAACAAACCTTTTAAACATTTTCCTCTGGTCTCATGAAGGCACATGACACCTGAATACGGTCAGTGTTACTAGCGCTGCTGCTACATGTTCTGATTGTGCTATAATTGCACCTGATCTGCCATTTTCTGATTAGCGATGCTTCTTCCAGGATGTTGTGGGTCAGAGCATGCAGCTCATCTCGTCTCATTCACTTTGCAGCAACTTTTGCTAATTTTACAAATTAGAAATATCACATTCCAAATTCTGCATTGAATGAACTGCTTAGACATTGAAAATGGTATTGCAGTCATTATAATAGCAGCACAAATGTGCACAATAGAAATACAGGGTGCAGGATTTCCAAAGTTAGTCTTTTCAGGTCTGGGTTCTGTCATTTCGGTCCATGGCAGAAATGATCGTCACCCGTAAGACATTATTTAGAAATTATATTCCTCTTGAAAAAAAGAATAATGTGAAAACAAGTGACACCAAGAGAAAAAGATTAAATCAACTTTTGGTCTGGACCAAACAAGTGGAGCAAAGGACTCCTGATGTGAATACACTGACAGATTTCTAATTCCATTAGCAAGAAATGACACTTTGTCTTCTGATTTCCTTGAGTTGCCATGGTAGATCATGTTATCTACTTTCCATTGTGGGGAGTTTTTTAATATTTCTTTACTCAGAGATGTCTTCTTGACTGACAGTTAACTAATTGATACAACAGAATAGAAATATCATTTGTTATCCCACAATGGGGACATTTCTGTACAACAGCAGCAAATTAACAGACAATAACAGCAAATAGACTCACATAAAAATATAATATAAGGCAAAATAAAGAATTTAAATGAACTGTATAGTAAGGGTTGGATTTTGACATACCACCTGGTTTGGTTCTGAAACCAAAACCTAAGTACCACAGACCTAGGTGTTAGGTGAAATGTATATATATTATCAAATATTTGTTGTTTCATTTATAACAATAGTGTTACTTATATGATGTTCCGTCTTATATGCCTTTATTGTTTTCTTTTCCTTCAGCATAAAGAATGTTTCTGTATTGTTTGATTTACTTTATTTCCTTTTTACAAGAGGGCCTCCCTGAAGAGAAGCAGTGACAACCGTGATCACAGGGTTTATTACTCAGCAGGATTTCTTCTTCCTTTGAACTGTTAGATAGCTGTAGAACCGTCGCCTTGAAGATGTACGACTTGTTCTGTTTTTACTCTGTGTCTTAATGCAAGATAACATGTGTTTAGTTAGTGATTGTCATTAACACTGCAACTAAGTAATGAAGTGTTTTGTCCCCACCCCTTAGAGTTGCAGTGCTCTCTGTGATAGGGACTCTGAAAGTAATAAAAAGAGAGGAGCGGACAAATGTGTTTCAGAGCGGTTGGAGATTTGTAACTGTAAACACATCTCTGTCCGTTCTCCTCGCGAGATCAAAAGAATCTAACTATCTTGTCTTTTCTGTGTTTGTTCAATTTGTCTTTAATATGTGTCAAACCTGACATTTACTTGGTCCTTCGATTGCCGGTCGCCAATATACCGGAAGGATTCCGGCAGGTCTGCTCGACCCCAGTGCAGTCCATGCGCACGGCAAGTTTCCTAGTGGAAACTTATCAGATCCTGTTCAAGGGCTGGCGCTCGACCTGCCTGCTGGGATCTGATGGTTGATGGTGCTCCAGGGAAAGACAACGGGGGTGAGTGATTCTTGTTTAAAAGTGGCGAGTGACTGAGGGTCATTGCGCGCACAGAAAACCCTGTCAATTCTAGACTCTAACAGGTAAAAATATTGCACGAAATCCATGGAGGACGGCGGAGTCCTCGCGCAAAATTCCGTGGTTAGGTAGTTAGCCTGGTGCCTTCCTGTTCTGGGAAACGGGGCCCGATGAATACCCGTTGCAAGAAGGACGGCGGAGTCCTGCGAGTGTAACAGAGTTACAAATGTGTTTTTTTTTTGTTAAATTATTATTTCTTATTCACTTTATATTGAGAATTTGTGAATTTTATCTTATTCAGTTATTTTTATTTATTTTGTTGTTTTTGCCTGCGGGGGTCGCCCTTCTGCTCTCCACCTCGTTTGTGTTTCCTGGGCTTCCATAGTTTATTCCAGCCCTCGTAGCTCCTCTGCCCCCCTTTTCCCTCAGAGCGATGTTCTGCGCTGCTGTGGGTCAGTCAGAGGAAAGTTCGCTGCAGAGATATGTTTGTTTTTCTGTATGGATGTTGTTCATGTTGAGGTCTTTACCATATGTTGTTTATTATTGTTTGTTAGTGTGTTATTTTGCAGTTTTGACCATCATTGTGGGGTTTTTTTGTAAACAGTTTTATTATAATTTCCTTTTTTTTTTATTTTGGCGCGAACGACCGGTGCTAGTCCAGCACAGCTCGGTTGAACATTGTTTTTATTTCCACATTTTTAGAGCCGGAGTGCAGGGAGAAGGAGTTGAGGAGGTTGTTAATTTGTTTTCCCTTCTTCCCCCAGGTATGTGTTATTATTTTTAATTTATACTTTTTATCTCTGTTTATTTAACTCTGTCCCACTGTATTGTGTTGTTGTGGCCACCAGGTGGCGTTTTTCTCCTCTTGTTTTTAGTTTATGATTTTTGTGAGAAGATTTCTTTTTTTTGTTAACTTTTGTTAAGTCTGAGAGAAAAAAAAAGTTAGCTAAAAGCGTTGTTCTGCGCTGCTGTGAAGCCGGAGTGCAGGGAGAAGGAGTTGAGGAGGTTGTTAATTTGTTTTCCCTTCTTCCCCCAGAATAAAAAAAATAAAATATCTGGTTGAGACCCACCTGAATGACTTCTGAGACTCATTGATACCACCTGTTACACGAGAACAGGCGCTTAAATTCCGCGACAAAAATAAAAAATAAAAAAACTGTGTGACTGTGCGAGTGATTGGAGGTAGAAATACCACTTGGTATTTTACCTCATATAAAACAGTAGGATTGTAACCAGCAAACCTCTTGAGGATGCAGAGGTAAGAACCCCCACTCGAAAGACTTGAAGCGTGGGTTACCTCAACAGGTTGTTTCAATTGCTGGCCTACTGAACAGAACCCCAGTTTTTAGGACTCCCTAGGCGTGGACAAACAGGGCCAAATTTTCATAAAAATGGGGAAAGGGATAAGTAAAAATAAGCAAACAGACAGTTTAACATCAAATGACTGGAAATATGTCGAAAAACAGGATCTTGGTAAAATAAAACATTTGGATAATTGGATAACTAACTATAACTTTGACGGCCGTCTAAACTCACAAAAACTACCTTTACTGCAGGATAATATCAAACAAAAAACAAAGTCAAATCCAAAGAAAATGCGCGAACAAGGGTATGACGATGTAGATTTCTGGTTAGAATTAGCTCTAAAAAGAGAAAATGGGCAGAATAAATCAGGGCAGAAAAAAAAAGAGTGTAGAACAGAGTAAAGAAAAAATTTAATGTATTACAGCAACGAGGATAATGAGACTGGGTCAAGGAGGCAGATAACGCAGCAACAAGCAGCTGGAGGGGGTGGAGAAATAGATGGTGATTCTACAAAAAACACAGAGAGGGTAAAACCGGGAGGGCAGATTATACCCAGATTTGCCATCGCCCCCTGAATATGAGGAGAGCGATAGTGACAGACCTATCACTAGATCAAAAGGAGAAAAGTATGAGTGGTCTAAAACATTAGGAGAGAGCTTGGTGCAGGGAGCCACTGCTTCCATTGCGCCTTCTCTTCCTCCCCCATTTTGTCCTTCGGTAGGGAAAGATAGTCCGCCAAATACATCTGAACTGTATCCAATGATACAAGTGGCAAATCCTAATGCAGGGGCAGAGGGGGCAGCGTACACGATTCTGGTCTACAGAACGTGGACCCTGGAGGACATAAAAAAGGCTTTAGCAGGGATTACATCTTACAAAGAGGATGTAAACCGTTTTGTTGAGGAGATGAATAGCCTGCGCCAGTCCTAACCATCTGAACGGACACAAAGTCCAACAAGCATGGATGACTGCCCTAGGTAGCGACTGGCATCATGTTCGAGGAGGGTGGAACCCATTAAGTGGGTCCCCTCCTGCAGTTCTTGCACATAATGATGAGGAACTAACAACCAGAGTTGATGCTTTAGCAGCAAGAACAATTCAAAAAATATCAATGCAGAGCAAACTACACTGAGATAAGCAGAATCAAACAGAAGGAGAAAGAAACTTTTGATGATTATAGAACAAGAATGATGGCCACATTTAAGATGCACAGTGGACTGGTGGAAAATGATGACGAAAACGGTCCATATAAACAACAGTTAAAAAATGCATTACATGCAGGATCAAAAGATCTCCTGAGAGTCTTCACATCACTCTTTGGGTTAAAACAACGCCGGAGCTTGATAAGAACTATGAAGCCAGGCTCAACAAGGTCACCCCGGCCAAGATAACAGTGACCTATCTGTACACTGACACAAAACACACCTCGGTGGCAGCAGTGAGCCTCCCAGAGGAATTAAAATTTTTGAACAGAACATGGACACCTCCACATGTGTTCCTGTTTAAACATAAAAGTGAGCAGTGGATAAATTGGACAGGGTCGTTGAAGAAGGAGAAGCTGCTACTGATTGGGTGGCAACTTCCGCAAATGTGGCAACTAGTGCGTCTACTGGGTTAACTAGAAAAGCACTTTTTTGGACAGCATGGGTTCAAAAGGGGCAGAGTTTGCACTCTAGACAACACTGACATCTGTTGCTTACAGAAGAAGAGGAAGTTCTCTTAAAGGACATTCCTGATAAGTTATGGTCTAAAGGGCCCACGGATGTGGGCCTCGTGAAAGGAGCCTTGCCAGTGCAAGTTAGACCTAAAACTGAATTTAGACCAAAGGTGAAACAGTACCCTTTAAAAAAAGATGCGCAGGAGGGTATAAAACCAGTAATTAAAGACCTTATTGAGGCAGGAGTCGTAGTACGGTGTGAAAATTCTCTGTGCAACACTCCTATTTTTCCTGTCAAAAAACAGCCCCCTTCTGTCGGATGGCGGATGGTTCAGGATTTACAAGCAGTAAACAATGCTGTAATCCAGAGGGCACCATGTGTACCTGACCCACACACATTGTTAAATTCCCTTAGATCAGGTGCAAAGGTATTCACTGTTGTAGACATCAGCAATGCCTTTTTCTCAGTACTTGTTGATAAGGAGAGTCAATTTTGGTTTGCTTTTACTTTTGAAGGGAACAGGTACACATATACCAGACTGCCCCAGGGCTACTGTGAGAGACCTACAATCTACTCTCAAGTGATGAGTGCCAGTATGTCAACATTTCAACCCCCAGGAGGGAGCCAAGTTTTGTTATATGTAGATGATGTTTTATTAGCCTCTCCAAACATGGAAACCTGTAAGCAAGACACTTTGGCGCTTCTAAAACATTTAGCTGAAGAAGGTCATAAGGTCAATAAAAATAAACTCCAAATATGTAAAGAACAAGTAAAATATTTGGGTCATGATTTGAGTGCAGGGGGACGAACCATAATGGGGGATAGAAAAACAACAATTCTCCAAGCACCCAAACCACAAACGAAAAAACAGATGATGTCCTTTTAAGGACTAACTAACTATTGTCGAACCTGGGTGCCCAATTATGCAGAACTTGTGGCTCTTTTAAGCAAATTAATGTATGAAAAAGATCTTAAAATGTCCTCTCTGCTGAGTTGGACAGATGAAGCAGAAGAGGCCCTTTGCAGAATAAAACAGGCCCTTGTGTCAAGCACAGCACTGGCTCTACCAAACTATAAAAAACCTTTTGTTCAAATGGTAGATTGTAAAGGTCATTTTATGACTTCTGTACTGGTTCAACAACATGGTGATAAAATGAGACCAGTAGCATATTTCTCTTCTAAACTAGATAGTGTGGCGTGTGCCTTGCCCCACTGTGTGAGAGCCATCATTGCCGCTTCTATGGCAGTAGAAGTTAGTGCTCCTATAGTTCTGTCCCATCCATTAACATTAAAAGTACCACATGCGGTCTCAGCACTACTATTGCAGACAAATATGACATTCTTATCACCTGCCAGGCATCTCTCATGTATGTCCACACTCTTACCTCAACCCCATCTAACTATTGAAAGATGCACTGTCTTAAATCCTGCAACATTGTTACCTCTCTCCCAGGCTCACCCAGTATATTGTCAGCAAAATTTTTTTTAATTTTAGCAGTTATCCATACAGGTATCTGTTTGTAAAAACAAATCTTATTTTAACCAGTTCCTGGAATCATGTTTGTAGATCTTGAATAAGTCCTGTTGTCCACCCTCGGGCTTCAACTTGAAGTGTTTCTGTTATATAATTGTTTAGTTTTTGTTTTGTTTTGTTTTTTTTCCATTCTGTCTCATCCTGATGTAATGATTATTGTTTAAGGTATTTTAGGCTGCACCTACCAGCTATCGCAGATGTTCCCACATATGTACATAAACACCTGGTTCAGCTCAGCTAAAGCTTGTTTGTAGGATGGGCGAAGGACTTTTTATGAATGTTTACAAATGACTACTAGAAATGGCTTTTTTTTTAAAGTTTTCTTTGTGTTTTTAGACAGTTTCCTAACTTATCTCAGAAACAATCAAGTATACGAACAGTTAAAACTTTTGTATGCTCTTTTCTAAGCTAAAACTAAAGTTTAAAGTGCTTTCCTCTGCCTTTTGAGTTGTGCTCATGTACTTAGTCCATCTGTGCATTTATCTGTAGTTTTGTTGCATATTGTTTTTGTTTTTCTCATTTCTTGATGAGACATACTTTCTTCATCCTCTTGACAATAAATCTGGAAAGTTTACTTACTAAACATACTGAGATAAAATGGTCTTTAAACAAGGTTTTGGTACTTTAGACAGTGTGCCAAATTCTATTGAAACATTAAATCAACAGTTTTCCTTCCACTCACCTTTCTGTAATATGCTTGCATACAGCTCTCAATGAAGAGCCACATTATTTTGCTGTGGTACATTTCTATTCAAAATCCTTTTTCTTTGGTCTTTAATATTTAAATTTTCTGAGAAGCTAAAATTTGGGTCTTTAGTAGCTGTAAAGAAACATCAAAATTGCCAGAAACAAACACTTTTACTGTTTAAATCTTAGGAGTTTCACTTTTCCGTGAAATTTCTTAAATAACATTTTGATAGTTTAGGTTTGATGCACTTTTATGCTAACATGTTCATAATCTTAGCAAAAAAAATGCATCTGACTACACACTTGATTTATATCTCTTTAGACCAAAATTGTTGTGTTCTCCATTTTTATGCTTTAAATTAAAAAGGTATTAGGGGTCTAACTGCTCTGTAACTGATCTTATCTAGGTTATAGTTACCATTTGATTATGGCATGTTTGTTAAATTCACCATGTTAACATGAGTACATACATAAATTAAATGTTTCTTTTCAGGATGAAGGTTAGTCAAGCTTTTGTGCACTGATGAATAAAGACAGTTACAGGCTAAAACAGTGAATTAAAAGAAAAAACGAAAACTTTTGTGTTGCTGACTACACCCCACTGCTGTAAAAAATAGCAGAAAGATCCCCTTGGGTACATTTTACACCCACTGTAAAAAGGTCATTTCATTTCAAAAGTAGAAAAAGCAGTTTGGGACGCTCACCGACCTACAGGGCAAAGTCCAGCGTACACAGGGGGCTAAACCAAATAGTTTAGTCGTCTCAAAACTGGCGAAGATTGTCCACAACCCTGTAGTGTCTTTAGGAGCGGAACAAGCTTGCACATTTAATGAAATGGCGAGTAAATATGTTGTTTTTGTTTTTACGTTGTGTTTTCATCAGGGAACGACTGTTGTATTGTGTAGTATGTATGGAACCAAGGCCTCTACTTCGTGTGACTCCAGCAACCATTACAAAACAATGTTTATTGGAAGTAATGACTAAAACTAAACATAATAGCACCTGTGTGATTTATGATTCAATATTTCCCCTTACAGCAGCAGATGGAAAGAAACCTTTTGTTTCTAAAAAGATAGCTCCGGGTAACTTCTCATGTGTTTAATACAACAGGGTCTGGGGAAAGATTGGGAAATCTTTCAGACACCATGTGTTCTACTGTAATCACTGTAAACAATGACTTTAACCCTGTTTCTCGTGCAGATGTTGGTGGTGTACGATAAACAAAAACGTAGACAGAATTAATTACATCCATTACAACGTGCAAAAACTGGGCAACTGGACACAGGCTGGTTTCGAGGCGGTTCATGAGCAGCTGGCCGCTACCTCACTGATGGCTTTCCAAAACCGCATTGCTCTTGACATGCTGCTAGCTGAAAAAGGGGGGGTGTGTGCCATCTTTGGAGGAAGGTGCTGCACATTTCTGCCGAATAACACAGCAGCCGATGGGAGCCTGACTAAGGCCATTTCGGGTCTCCGCACCCTTAATGGCAAGATGAAAGAACTCTCTGTGTGAATACTTCCATGTGGGATGCATGGATGGATGTTTTTTGAAAGTACCGAACCCTTGTGTTCCTCTGTCTTAGTATCAATTGCAGTCTTTGCTGCAATTTTAACCTTGTGTGGATGTTTTGTATTCCTTGCCTGTGTTCCTGTTTAGAACCGTCTCATTACCACAGCAATCTCTCCCATGGGAGGACCGATGCACAGCTGTATCCCTTTGTTAGCAAAACATCCTGCGCCTGACGAGGAATACTCTGATGACGAATCTCTTAACCTGTATCCAGACCCTAAACTGTGGGCTGAATACGATCCCTGAGTGTAGCATGTTTGCGTTCCTAAAAATGAACTCCCGGCTGAAAATCGTTTGAAGTGGCTGCCTTTGGAGGGATATGAGAATTGGAACAAATATGTGATAAACAGGGGGGAATGTTAGGTGAAATGTATATATATTATCAAATATTTGTTGTTTCATTTATAACAATGTGTGACTTATATGATGTTCCGTCTTATATGCCTTATTGTTTTCTTTTCCTTCAGCATAAAGAATGTTTCTGTATTGTTTGATTTACTTTATTTCCTTTTTACAAGAGGGCCTCCCTGAAGAGAACCAGTGATAACCGTGCTCACAGGGTTTATTACTCAGCAGGACTATTTCTTCCTTTGAACTGTTAGATAGCTGTAGAACCGTCGCCTTGAAGATGTACGACTTGTTCTGTTTTTACTCTGTGTCTTAATGCAAGATAACATGTGTTTAGTTAGTGATTGTCATTAACACTGCAACTAAGTAATGAAGTGTTTTGTTCCCACCCCTTAGAGTTGCAGTGCTCTCTGTGATAGGGACTCTGAAAGTAATAAAAAGAGAGGAGCGGACAAATGTGTTTCAGAGCGGTTGGAGATTTGTAACTGTAAACACATCTCTGTCCGTTCTCCTCGCGAGATCAAAAGAATCTAACTATCTTGTCTTTTCTGTGTTTGTTCAATTTGTCTTTAATATGTGTCAAACCTGACACTAGGTAAGTCTTCTCAGAGTCTCTGCTTTGTGCTCAGTTCTTGCTGTCCTGGTTTCTAAACAGGACTCTGGTCAGTGATGTTGCCATCAATCATGACTAAAGCTCTGAGTTTTCATGTCTTTTTTTATTAGAGAATCTTCCAGTTTTATGGCATCTATGTTTCTCTGGTTTAGGTATATGTTTGGCCTACAGAACATTTCTAGATGTCAAGTTGCATGTACTCATTTGCATTTGTTTACAAGTCCTGTCCTTAAAGAAATGTGGAAGCAGATATAATCGGCTTTGGGGAATTTTTCCTGCTCTTTATGCACAGACTGTTCATTGTTTTAACTGATAAGATTTACATGATAGACTTTAATATAAAGAACAATGCCTGTGGCTCCACCAAACTTCATGACACGGAGTTCTGATATCATCAACTCTACCTGAAGCAGCCCTTTGTTCTGTGTTCCTCGAAATATGTATATTGTTCTAATGTAATGAAATGAATCACGCAAATGAAAATGAAAAGAACAGTATAGATAGACTTATTTCAGTATTTTCTGACTTCTACAATATACGGGAATAACACTGCAAACCTTCAAAGTTTAGCTGTGATTATAATTCTCATATAGAAAAGAACATTTCAGAATGACAGACAAAATTAAATGGGGATCACAATTCCTTGCAAAAGTCACAAACATCATTCTCATTTCACATTTGGTTATAGTAGATCTTAGAATCAATGGAAGTTAAATGTATTATTCCTATAGAACTTTTCTAGATGTCAGTTTAACCAATCAACTTCAGAGGACAGCTGATTTTTAAAAATTCTATTACAAGCCATTGATGAGTGTAAAAAGGTTGTTTTAATGTGTAACTGGAGATCAAAATATGTTCACATCAAACCCATTGAACTTCTATATGTGTGTGCATTTATCAAAACTATATTGTGTAGACATCACACATCATTAGTTCCTTATTCTACAGTAACCCTGACATTTGGAAGGTGAGTACCTTTAACATAATAGTTAGATTTATGTTACTATTATAACATAAATTATATGTTATCAAATAAAAAATACATTTAATGAAGGAGGATCAAGAGAATTAAAAAACTAAGAATCAATGCCTGTTTGGGACAAACCCTAAGCAGGTGTGTCCAGATCATATCTCTGTTTATCAAACATTTGAATGTCTAATATTGCTATAAATAGACTTTGGGAACGCAGAGAACACAACTTCTGATGCAGCTCTGCAGAATTCATTGAGGATTAACGATTAATCTTTAAGGTAAAAATTATTTTATTTAATTCTATGCATGCAGTATTTTTTAAATTACTAAAAATAAGAAATTAACACTTATCTAATCATCATTACATATTCAATAACAGCAAGAACTCTCTATTTGGATATATGTGGTACATCAACATCTCCCAGAGAAAACTAAAGTATAATGAATCAGAGACTTTCTGTTGCTCAGATTAGCTGCCCTTTGAGATTGGAACTAGTTTAAATGATTGTTGTCAGGGAACAAAGCTTTTGGAAACATTTTATCTCCCACAATCTCTAGTTTTGTATTGTCTTCCTTTTGACAACAACTTCTTTGGTCATTTTCATAATGTACTGAAGGAAAATCTAATTTGATTACTGTCTACTTTAATTTTAAACATGGATAATTTTATCCATAATTAGATATTATTTTGGTCTCACTCAAAAGTTTTATGACAAGGTCAGCTAGATGTTACTTTTTATGTAAGTTATAGAAGAACGCCACATAACTTAAAAATGATGCACCATTAAAATGTACTTCCTGTTTTGTATTGAAGGTAAAGTGTGTGAGGGTGAAAAGTGAACCAAGCTATACTCAAAGCTTAGTGTTTGTCCATATTGTCCTGCCTTCATGTCTCAAAATTTGGTCTAACCTAATGCTAATGCGAATGCTAATGGTGTAGTCATTATTCTCAAACGTTTTCTCTCTAAGGAAGCCCAGCAGATTGCACCAAGTCATCGACTTGCAGCATTCACTCCTCCTGGTCACAGCGACAGTAAACAATTGTTTGTATTGTGTCAGGAATCTCTCATTCTGAGCATGCATGTAGCAACCCTAAGCATTGAGCCAAAGTGGTAATAAAAGGGGGTTAAAGACAACAAAGTCAGTGTTTTAGTGTGGCCATTACAAAGTCTCAATCTCAGTTCTATGGAAATGTGTGTGGGAGTGAGGCGGCCTGCAAAATGGACTCAGTTCCACCGGTTCTGTCAGGAGGAACGGACCAGAACTTCAGAAAACTTGTGAGATGTTTGTGGAAGGAAATCCAAAAGGTTTGACCAAACTCGTAGTTTAAAAGACAATTATCCCTGATACTGACCAAATGTATGTAAACTTTTGAATTCAAGAATAATTTTTTAAAAATCTCTAAAAAACGTTCTTCCTCAGTTTTCTGGCATTCGGCAAATATAAATAATTTTGGTAATTCTAATTAACCTAAAACAAGAAAGGTTTGGTCTGATTTAACTTCCCACAGTGAGAAAGAATTTATGTCTTTTTATTCAGCGCATGTAAATATCTGGTTCCGACCTTCAGAAGAGAACTGAATTGAAACATGAACATTAGTCGATACAGAGTAGCAGAACTGTAAAACACAGAAAGGCTTTCTCAGATTGGAGAGGTGACTATAGATATATAGATAAACCTTAAGGACTCTGTATTATGATGGAGAAATTTGTCCACTTTTACCAGTATATTTTAATGTCAGTTAGGTTTTAATGGTAAATGTTAGGATTTACTGGTTATGCTAAAGCAACAATTATAAATAATTTATGCATTTATCATCATTTCTGTTTACAGTTTCTAGTGTCATCAAATTCCTGGTTCAACACCGAAGGATGGAAGAATTGAACTTCAACGACGCATCATGTTTAAACCGCGGGAACATGAGCCTCAACTGTACAATGGGTGCAATTACTTTAGATCCTTTGTCTGCAAAAATCTTAAACTGGATGAATTGGATCAGCATTAGCATTGGACTTCCTCTAATTTTTATAGTGATGATTGCAATTTTTTTTCAGGTGAGCACAGCATAATTTTAACCTATTAATTTAGAATGAATGAGCTATTTGACTATCAGCCTCCCACTTAAACAGCGGTTCTCTCTTGTCTCAGGTTGAAGTCTGTCTTGACTTAGAAATGACTAAAATATGAGGAACAGGTAACATCCTACATGTCAAGAATATTTTTATGTCATTAATATTTTTTCTCTTGTCTGTCTCTCAGGTGAAAAAGGGTCAGGAGGCTCCAGTCTATGTCATCAACCTCCTCATCTCTGATCTCATTCAGCTCTTCTCCAGAATTCCAGTAGATTTATGTAGACTCAGTCAAGCTGATTTCACATACATGAGAATTTTATATGTTTTTATAATGGTCAGTGTGGGATTCATGGTGTGTATCTCCTGTGAAAGGTGTGTTTCCATGTTTACTCCTCTTCTGTCTGACATAATCACATTATCCTGTCCTTAATAACCTTCTAATCATCTCTATCTGTTATTGCAGGTATCTGGTTGTTGCCATGCCACTGTGGTACAGATTCAGGAGAAACATCAAGACATATGTGGTGGTCTGCATTGTGGTCTGGTTACTTCCTCTTTTTCATCCATTACTTGGCTATGTGATTAAGGAGCATGAGATGGCTGCTCATTTCTTCATAGTTTTTCTCCTCCTGCCTTTTCCCTTGTTCATCTTCTTCCTGGTTGGGACTATCAAAGCTCTCTCTGGAGCGCTCAGTGTCCCAGCAGATGAAAAACGACGACTCGCAGCCATTCAGGTTGTGGTGCTGATTATTTATACTCTGCTTTATCTGCCCATCATCCTTTTGCTCCTGTATGACATTAAAGCATTTAAAGGGGGATTGTCCTGTATTCCCTATGCTGTGGGTTATGCTGCTGGTGCTCTTAGTCCTCTTGCTGACACAACTTTGTATTTGTTCGTTCGGAAAAGCATCCTGGATACGTTTCTGGCTTCCCTGGGTTGTTGTAAAATATCTAGCAATTAGGAGACGATCAGCACAGACCATGAAAACGGAATGGCTGCAAATATTAAGTCTGTTTTTGTTATGCTGCCTTTTGGTGCAGAAGTGTGTCCACTACGATCTGCTGCTTTTGAGGATTACAACAGAAAACAGTTTTAAATACTTGGTTATTCAAAAATGTTTCGTTAACTCTTTTGTTGGCTAAATATCTACTAAAAGCAAAATGTAATGAATAACCTCATGAAGACAATCTGCTTCATTCACTAAGGACTTTGTTTCCATTTGATGTCCCTTTATTTGCCTTATGTCTTCAGAACATCTCTTTTGTCATTATTTACTTTGAGTGTTGAATCTTTTTTTTTTTATGCTTTTGATACAAGTTTTGTACATTGTTATTTTTTCTCTGTAACTCTATAGCAACTTATGATACCTATGTTAGGAGGTAACATGAAGCAACCGGAAAATAATGAGAGAAAACAGGAATAAACGGTAGAATCCAACAGTGAGTGACAGAGAATGAGGAGTTTTTAAGTTGTTTATCTACTTCCAAGTATTAAACAGCAGCGAGTGTTCTTCACAGTTTTAACTTGAATGCATGAACATTTCACTCAAAGTAATTCAAATGAATGAGTGAACCAAACTTGAAAAAGCTGCTCCTGCCAATAACAATAATCTTAACCATATGCAGTCTAAAGTTTACCTGAAATACTATTTGAAGCACCTAAAATACACTGCCTGGCCAAAAAAAAAGTCGCCAAAAAAAAATGGTCACACTCTCTAATATTTTGTTGGACCGCCTTTAGCTTTGATTACAGCCCACATTCGCTGTGGCATTGTTTCAATAAGCTTCTGCAGTGTCACAAGATTTATTTCCATCCAGTGTTGCATTAATCTTTCACCAAGATCTTGTATTGATGATGGGAGAGTCTGACCACTGACCTCAGCTGACCTCATTCTTTGGGCACACAATGTTGCTGAACCTAGACCTGGCCAACTGCAGCAACCCCAGATCATAGCACTGCCCCCACAGGCTTGTACAGTAGGCACTAGGCATAATGGGTGCATCACTTCACCTGCCTCTCTTCTTACCCTGATGCCCCCATCACTCTGGAACAGGGTAAATCTGGACTCATCAGACCACATGACCCTCTTCCATTCCTCCAGAGTCCAATCTTTATGCTCCCTAGCAAACTGAAGCCTTTTTTTCTGGTTAGCCTTACTGATTAGAGGTTTTCTTACGGCTACACAGCTGTTCAATCCCAACCCCATGAGTTCCCTTCGCATTGTGCGTGTGGAAATGCTTTTGCGTTCACAATTAACATACTCCTGAGTTCTGCTGTTGTTTTTCTTCGATTTGATTTGACCAAACGTTTAAGTAATCGCCGATCACGATCATTCAGGATTTTTTTCCGACCACATTTCTTCCTGGAAGACGATGGTTCCCCACCATCCTTCCAGTTTTTAATGATGCGTTGGACAGTTCTTAACCCAATTCTAGTAGTTTCTGCAATCTCCGTAGATGTTTTCTCTGCTTGATGCATGCCAATGATTTGACCCTTCTTAAACAGACTAACGTCTTTTCCACGACCACAGGATGTGTCTTTTGCCATGGTTGTTTAAGAAATGAGGAGTTACTCATTGCATCAGCTGGGGTTAAATAACTTGTTGCCAGTTGAAAGATAATCGCCTATGCAGTACTTATCCAATAGGAGGCTTGTACCTATTTGCTTAGTTAAATCCAGGTGGCGACTTTTTTTTGGCCAGGCAGTGTAGAATCAGTGTATGATTTTTAGAATCATACACTGTTCCTACTTTGCTCTGCCATGAGAGAGAGCCAATGGACAGTCCTGCCCCCCAAGTCAACTCTCCATTTGCACGGTTTACAACACTCACCCTATTTTTACCTACTTAGTGACTTTTTTGCTGTATTTTGTTACACACACACAAAATCAACAAGTCAAGTTTTCTAAAGATCGGCCAAAAAATTGCAATTGGTGCACAGCTGCTTTCTTTTTTCAATAGTGATTTTTCTGTAGAACGGTTGATAACTAATCAGTGTGAAGACCATTACTACAAACAAAATACATTTACTAGTTATTTAAGAAGTATTTGAACGTCTTGAATATGTCTACATATTCGACAGAACATTCCTAAGGAAGAAAAACTGGACAGTATTGTCTACTCATCCTATATATATTGTATTTATTTATCCTTTATTTCTATCTTTTTTCATCCATCTCTCTTTCTCTTTCAATTTTTATCAACTCTATCTTTCACTCTAATTATCAGGTTTATTTCCTTACCAAGCTCAGATTGTCAGAGTATTTTCCCTCTGACAGCCAAACCTTTTATTCTGGTCCAAACTTTGATTCTGTGCTGATTGGATTTCAGCTGCATGCCAGGGCATGACGCACTCCAGCTTTGTAAATTTTGCCCCTGGCCTGTAGCAGTAGGAGAAATCCTCTTCTAGCTGAAGAGGCTAAAGCTAGTTCCGCTTTTTTAACTTTGATTGAGTGCACAAACTGAGCAGTTGCATTACTTTTCTGTGACTTACACCGTTTTCTTGCTTGTTAAATTGTTTTCTTGAGTGTTTCCAGTCATTGACTTTTAGCATCGTTAAAAATACAACATGCAAAGCAAACAGAGCCGCGTTGGATGGAGGATAAATCCAAGTACACCTAGAGAGGTTCTTCTTGATAAATCAGCCTGGGTCTGGATGTACTCACCACTTGGAGCTGGCTTTCAAAGCACAATATGGAGAGGAGGCATTTCAGATTTTTTGTAAAATTGTTCTGATGCTTTAAAATTAACATCCATATTTTGACAGCTCCTTGCTTCCTGCTCAGTCCGAACGCCGGTGTTATAGATTCACTGGTGGCTAAATTAACTGGTTGAAACCTATGAGCAGAGCAGATGTTTCTAAAACTTAGGTGACTGTCAAAAATACTGCTAAAATAACAAAACAGTGAGAAAAAAGTAAATTAAACATCACATTTGACAAATATATTCTTTCTTCACAGGCTCCAATGAAGTGACAAAGTACAGCTATTCCCAGAAAAGCATTCAGCGTAAAAAATCTTGGACAAAGAATAGCGTTGTTCACAAGACCAAATTGATTTGTGACGCGTCTCCCTCACATCTAAACATAGCAGAAACAAACTGCTTGCATGCATCAATAACACTAATGTGAAGTGAAAGTGGACAATCTCTTCGGTTAGTAAGAAACTTAAATAAAAATGAGGATAAAATAAACTATTTCACAATGGAGAGTCCTTCCACTTGCTTACCATATGGTCTTAGGCAAAATAGACTTCTTTCCGCAGCTATTCCTGACATTGGGTTAATTCCTGAATGTAACTGTAAATCGATGTGTAATCCCAGACGTACTACTTTTGAATGCATCTTGTTAAGAGCACCGGTGGACTACAGTTGTTTGTGTCAGATGCTACTTCACGTGACGTC